>NW_027597383.1:0-83617 GCF_964194155.1 Cetorhinus maximus
GTTGGGGGGGTCGGATGGTGGGGAGAGGGTTGGGGGGGGCGGATGGTGGGGAGAGAATTTGGCGGGGGGATGGTGGGGAGAGGGTTTGGTGGGGAGAGGGTTTGGGGAAAGGGAGAGTGGGGGAGGGAGTGGAAGGGAGAGTGGGGGAGGGAGTGGAAGGGAGAGTGGGGGAGGGAGTGGAAGGGAGAGTGGGGGAGGGAGTGGAAGGGAGAGTGGGGGAGGGAGTGGAAGGGAGAGTGGGGGAGGGAGTGGAAGGGAGAGTGGGGGGGAGGGAAGGGAGAGTGGGGGGGAGGGGAAGGGAGAGTGGGGGGGAGGGGAAGGGAGAGTGGGGGGGAGGGGAAGGGAGAGTGGGGGGAGGGAAGGGAGAGTGGGGGGGGAGGAAGGGGAGAGTGGTGGGGGAGGGAAGGGAGAGTGGGGGGGGAGGGAAGGGAGAGTGGAGGGGGAGGGAAGGGAGTGTGGGGGGGAGGGAAGGGAGTGTGGGGGGGAGGGAAGGGAGAGTGGGGGGGAGGGAAGGGAGAGTGGGGGGGAGGGAAGGGAGAGTGGAGGGGGAGGAAGGGGAGAGTGGGGGGGAGGGAAGGGAGAGTGGGGGTAGAGGAAGAGTTCAGTGGTGGGGGCGGGGAGGAAGAGTTCAGTGGTGGGGACGGGGAGGAAGAGTTCAGTGGTTGGCGGGGGGGAGGAAGAGTTCAGTTGGGGGGGGTGGAAGGAAGAGTTCAATGGTGGGAGAGGAAGAGTTCAGTGGTGTTGTGGGGGAGGGAGGAAGGAAGAGTCAGAGGTCTACAGCACAAAAAAAGGCCCTTCGGCCCATCGAGTCTGCGCTGGTCAAACAAGTACCTAACTATTCTAATCCCATTTTCCAGCACTAGGCCCATAGCCTTGTATGCCATGGCATCGCAAGTGCACATCCAAATACTTCTTAAATGTTATGAGGGTTTCTGCCTCTATCACCCTTTCAGGCAGTGAGTTCCAGATTCCCACCACCCTCTGGGTGAAAAAATTCTTCCTCACATCCCCTCTAAACCTCCTGCCCCTTACCTTAAATCTATGCCCCCTGGTTATTGATCCCTCCACCAAGGGGAAAAGTTCCTTCCTGTCTACCCTATCTATGCTCCTCATAATTTTATACACCTCAATCATGTCCCCCCTCAATCTCCTCTGCTCCAGGGAAAATAACCCCAGTCTATCCAATCTCTCCTCATAAATAAAACTCTCCAGCCCAGGCAACCTCCTGGTAAATCTCCTCTGCTCTCTCTCTAGTGCAATCACATCCTTCCTATATTGCAGATATCAGAACTGCACACAATACTCTAGCTGTGGCCTAACCAGTGTTTTATACAGTTTCAGCATAACCTCCCTGCTTTCACATTCTATGCCTCGGCTAATAAAGGCAAGTATCCCATATGCCTTCTTAACCACCTTATCTACCTGTCCCGCTACCTTAAGGGACCGGTGGACATGTACACCAAGATCCCTCCGATCCTCCGTACTTCCCAGGGTCCTACCATTCATCGAGTATTCCCGTGCCTTGTTTGTCCTGCCCAAGTGCATCACCTCACACTTATCCAGATTAAATTCCATTTGCCACTGATCAGCCCATCTGACCAGCCTGTCTATATCCTCTTGTAATCTAAGGCTATCCTCCTCACTATTTACCACCCCACCAATTTTCGTGTCATCCACAAATTTAGTGATCAACCCTCCTACATTCAAGTCTAAATCGTTTATATACACCACAAACAGCAAGGGACCCAACACCGAACCCTGTGGAACCCCACTGGACACAGGCATCCAGTCACAAAACACCCCTCGACCATCACCCTCTGCTTCCTGCCACTCAGCCAATTCTGGTCTAATTTGCCAAATTGCCTTGCATCCCATGGGCTCTTACCTTCGTTACCAGTCCCCTCATGTGGGACCTTATCAAAAGCCTTGCTGAAGTCCAAGTAGACTACATCAAATGCATTGCCCTCATCTACACACCTGGTTACATCTTTGAAAAATTCAATCAAATTGGTCAGACCTGCCCTTAACAAAAATATGCTGACTCTCCTTGATTAATCCCTGCCTCTCCATGTGTAGATTAATTGTCCCTCGGAATTGCTTCCAATAATTTCCCCACCACTGCGGTTAGACTGACTGGCCTGTAACTCCCTGGTTTATCCCTTCCTCCCTTTTTGAATAACGGTACATTGGCTGTCCTCCAGTCCTCTGGCACCTCTCCTGTGGTCAGAGGGGTATTGAAAATTATTGCCAGCGCCCCTGCTATCTCCTCCCTTGCCTCTCTCAACAGCCTGGGATACATTTCATCTGAGCCTAGAAATTCATCTACTTTTAAGCCTTCCAGACCACTTAGGACCTCCTCCCTTTGTATGCTAATTTCTTTAATTATATCACAGTCCTTCTGCCTGATTTCCATACCCACGTCATCCCTCTCACTTGTGAAGACTGACACAAAGTAGTCATTTAGAACCCTATTGTCAGACTCCTTGCATTAAAATAAATACCATCCAACCTTGCCAAACTCCCTTGTGCTTTAACTGGTCTATAATTTCTATGCCTTCCAGACTCACTTACTCTCTTCTAATTTTGGCTGTGCATCTCCCCTTGAACCTCCTCTCAGGATCCCATCCCCCTGCCAAGTTAGTTTAAGCCCTCCCCAGCAGCACTAGCAAACCTCCCCGCAAGGATGTTGGTCCCATTCTGGTTCAGGTGCAACCCGTCTGCCTTGTAGAGGTCCCACCGCCCCCAGAAACAGTCCCAATGTCCCAGAAATCTAAAGCCCTCCCTCCAGCACCATCTCCCCTGCCATGAATTCATCTGGACTAACCTCCAATTTCTATACTCACTAGCGCGTGGCACCGGAAGTAATCCAGAGATTACTACCTTTGAGGTCCTGTTTTTTAATCTGCTTCCTAGCTCCCTAAATTGTTTGCAGGACCTCATCCCTCTTTCTACCCATGTCGTTGGTACCAATATGCACCACGATCTCTGTCTGTTTGCTCTCCTCCTTTAGAATGCCCTGCAGCCATTCAGTGACATCCTTGACCCTGGCACCAGGGAGGCAACATACCATCCTGGAGTCATGTCTATGGCTGCAGAAATGCCTGTCTGTTCCCCTTACTATTAAGTCTCCTACCACTGTTGCTCTTCCCCTCTTTTTCCTCCCCTCCTGTGCAGCTGAGCCTCTCACAGTGCCATGAGCGTGGCTGCACTCCCCAGAGGAACCGTCACTCTCACCGTTTTCCAACAGAAAAACGGTTCTCGAGCGGGATGCACCCTGGGGAATTCCTGACTACCTGCCTGACACCTTTCTTCTGACTGACAGTCACCCATTCTCTGTCTGCACTTCCGTAAGCTGAGGGGTGACCACATCTAAAAACGTGCTATCCACGAAACTCAGCCTCGTGGGTGCAGCTCAAGCTCCAAAACCCGGAGCTCCAGTAGCTGCAGCTGGTGGCACTTCCTGCACACGTGGTCGGGCAGAGCACAAGGAGCGTCTAGGACTTCCCACATGTTGCAGGTGGTACATAACATGGGACTGAGCTGCCCTGCCATGCCTCTAGTTGAAAAGAAACCCCTAAAACACTTACCCACTACTCACCAATCAGCTCTCACCTTTGTGCTGACGTCACTTTTTGAAGCTTCCCTGCACTCGCGCTGGTTCTGATCTCTCCGCCGCTCTCTCGCGCTGTCTTGTGATGTCACTCTTGTTATTTTCAACAGGAACTGAGTGCAGAACACTCTTCCCAGAGAAGACAGCTGGGGGGGGGCGGGGGGGGGGGGGGAAGCAGTGAAAGGGGAGGGGAGGGGGGGTTGAGTGAAGGGGGAGGGGGTCTTGAGTGAAGGGTGGGTGAGGGGGAGTTGTTTGTTTCCTCTTTCTATCTTTCTCACCCCATAGAAATTGGTTCCTGCTCTATTACAGCTAGCTGTTTGGTGAGCATTTGGTAAGTGGGTAAGTTCTATTCTACCCTAAGGTTTAAAATAGTACACAATATGGTGGTAAAGTTAATCAAATATGTAAGGAAGCAGCATTAATTAAGTAATCATTTCGAACATATTAAGGATGGCAGGACAGTTGATGTGGCACGGCTGCAGCATGTGGGAGTTCCTGGATAACATTGTGATCCAGGGCAAACACGTCTGCTCAGGGCTGGAGACAAACTTGCAGTGGATGGGGGGCGGATTCCAGTGGACGTAGTCCATGTAGGTACTAACAACATAGGCAGGACAGAGAAGGAGGCTCTGCATAGTCAGTATGACGAGCTAGGCACCAAATTAAGAAGCAGAACCTCAAAGGTAATAATTTCTGGATTATTACTTAAGCCATGTGCAAATTGGCATAGGACAAATAAGATTAGAGAAATGAATGTGTGTGGTAGAAGTGGGTTCTGATTTGTGGGGCACTGGCACCAGTATTGGGGAAAGTGGGATCTGTACTGTTGGGACGGCCTACACCTGAACCGTGCTGGTGCTGGTGTCCTCGCAAACCACCTAACCAGGAAATAACCAGGAAAGTAGAGAGAGTTTTAAACTGAATAGTGGGGGCAAGGGATCAAATTTGGGAAGATGTGGTAAACCAAAGAATAGAGCCAAGGCAAGAGAGACAGGTATTAATATGGGAAATGATAAACAGACTGACAGGACGGGACAGAGAGCGCAATTCTAAGAATAAATCATCAGATAAGGCTAGATGCCACAAAAACAATAACGTTAATATCTAGATAATATCTAAACACACGTTGCATTCAAAACAAAACAGATGAACCGATAGCACAAATAGAAACAAATAAGTACGATCTGATAGCCATTACAAAGACATGGCTACAGGATGACATAGATTTGAAATGCTAAATACGTAAACATAGCTGAAGTCTCAGAATGTAAGGTGAGGAGAATTTGTATTTTTAGATAAATCGGGGCAGTTTGAATTTCAGAGATAGCTGGCTAGTGTAAATATCCTGCTAAGCTAGGCCAAGTAGTGTGTTTATTTTTCCCCAAAGGTTACTGACAATATTAGCACCATGAAATGTTTCATATTATGGGAAAGTGCATTTTAGAAGACATATGGAACAAAGGAAGTTACAGTTTAAAGAGAGAAAAATGTGTAAAAAGGAGAATGAAAAGCTATGGGGAGAGGCCCTGTGACATCTAGCAGAAGCTTGTGAAAACAGCCTAAGGCTAAAACCTCCAGCCTTGTCTACATGAGTCTGCTGCATCCAGCCCCTAAAGGTGCTAACTGTGCTGGCCTGTCTTTCTAACTTCTTATGCATTTGCTTGACATCTTTTCTTTTGTTAATAAATATTTTAGTTTAGTTTTTTAAAAAACTCTCTAAATGTCTTGGTGGACTTATTACTTCTGAATTCAATGCACGCATCTCGAAATAATAGGAATGGGCAGGTTGTCCTATGAGGAAAGGTTGGACAGGTTAGACTTGTATCTACTGAATTTAGAAGAGTAAGAGGTGACTTAATTGAAACCTTTAAGATCCTGAGGGGTCTTGACAGGGTGGATGTGGAGAGGATGTTTCCTCTTGTGGGAGAATCTAGAACTAAGGGACACTGTTTAAAAATAAGGAGTCACTCATTTTAAGACAGATGAGGAGAATTTTTTTTCTGAGGGTTGAGTGTCTTTGGAGCTCTCTTCTTCAAAAGGCAGTGGAAGCAGGGTCTTTGAATACCTGTAAGGCAGAGCTAGTTAGATCCTTGATTAACAAGGGAGTGAAAGGTAGGCAGCAATGCAAGGCTGAGGTTACATGCAGATCAGCCATGATGTTATTGAATGGCGGAGCAGGCTCGAGGGGCCGAGTGGCCTACTCCTGGTCCTAATTCGTACGTACTTAGCTGTTCAGCTCAGTGCAATAAAATCTGTTCTGAACAGATTGCCACCAAGCACAAAATCCAGACCAAAGGAATGGAGCCCGCTGTTAATTGCATTTACAGCTGCCTACAGACTTTTCATGGGCCATTGAGTAACAATTAGGGTTTTCAGACAGCCATACCACAGCACAACACCCTCCACAGGGGATCTGCAACGTGAGTGAGCAAGGCAAGCTATACTGTGGCTCTTCAAACAATCAAATTAAAGAATCCTCACTTAGCCATGTAATGTTTAAGCCAGGGAGTAAATATTTGAATGTAATATTCCATGTAAAATCGGGTACAGGAAGTAAAATAAAGACAGGGAAAGACAGATAAAATTGAGAGGGGGGATGAGAGGCAGGTTAAGAATTTCAAAATTTTAATGTTCTGAAAAATCTCCACCAATAATTTCATTCCAGATCCAGGGGCAGAACTTGCTGTTCGTCGGGCAGGTACGCGCCTGACCTGAATGAGCGCAAAATGACACACGAAGACGTCGGGCAAACATCCCGACATCATTGCACGCCCACGCAATATTTCGTAAATTGTAATCGTCAGGTTGGACGGCCGCGAAAAATTTAATTCAACTAGATTGTGAATGGCTTAATAGGCCTTTTAATTGTTGGCGGGCATGCACGGGAATTGCCTTAATTGGCTTCTCAGCGTGAAATCGCGGTCTGGCCCCGATCGCGGGCGGTGGTCAGTTTCCTGACCGCTCCCGCCCACCCCACCCCCCCACCAAGCCTACCCGACGAGGTAAAAATTCTGGCCTGTGTATGTAAAATTAAGCTTTCAGGGTCAGAGACATCGTTTGGCAGTAGTTAAGAGATATCACACCAGGAGAGCATTGGAGTAGCCATCAGTGCGTTAAGAGTGTAAAGGCAGGAAGCACAATGCTGTAAGACTGCAAGTCCTCATTAGAATTGTAACTATCAAGGCTTCTTTGACAGCACCTCCCAAACTCATCAAAAAGTGGAAAGAGCAGCAGGTGCATAGGAGCAACACAATTTTCAGGTCAGACACCTTCCTGACTTGGTTGTATAACCCCATTTCTTCATTGTTGCTGAGTCGAAATCCTGGAGCACTCTCCTTCATTGCACTGTGGGTGTACCTACACCATATGGACTGGAGCAGATCAAGAAGGTGACTCACCACCACTTTTCTCCAGGGCAATTAGGAATGGACAATAAAAGCCAGCATTTTCAACAACACCCACATCCTCTGAATGAGAATATACAAAAGTGAGGTCCAGTCAGCATTCAGGAATATTGGAATAGTCGAATCTGAAGATAACAAAAGGTTGAATGAGGGTCTCCAGGATCAGGTGAACAAAGGAAGGGATGGAAACAGGACAATGTTTCAGAGGTGGAAGCGGATGGTCTTAATAATGGAGAGGGTAGGAGGTCAGAAGCTCAGATCAGGTTTGTGTACAAAGAGAAGTTCACAAACAGTCTGGTCTGGTTCAGCCTCAAACATTGGTGGTGGGGAGTGGGGGGTGGTGTGGTTGGTGAATGGGAATGGAATCTGCCAAGAGAACAGTTGTTTTATCAGTAGGGGTCACCAGAGTTCCATTTCCATGGGGATGATGGGGACTGCAAACAAGAGCTTCAGTCCTCCCAACACTTAATTGGAGGAAATTTCTGTCTTCCCATTGCTGGGTGTACTTCCTACTGTTGAGAAACTTGGCTGTTCACTGCAAATGGTGCAACACTGAATCAATAAAGTCACCAATTGGAGGACCAAGAATGCATGTGGCATAATGAGACAAATGAGGAGGAGGTACTTGGAATTACAAGAGCAAAAAGAACTCTAAAAAGTGACACCCAGAAATGAAAATGTCAGTATTTCAGCCATTTAATCAGAGCTGAAAGCCACAGAGAAATCTTCAGTGTAGTCAGATGACGGACACACAGAGCAGTTGCAGATGAGCTACAGTGGATGTGTGAGGATGGCGCAAGACAGTTGAGCGTGACATACCGTGACAGCAGATCTCCTGGTAGGGGTAGCTACAGGCAACAGCAGTGCATAATTGCTGCAACATGACAGTACGCATATATTGAATGTAGTGTTACCTTTTTGATAAATCTTCTTGTATTAAAATGAATGTCAGACTGTGGTTGCAGGCAGCCGATTTTCCTTACTTTAGTGGTAGGCCCAGATGCACCCATCCACTAAAGTTCCAGAAATTCTGGACAACATAATGAGGAGGAGATGGAGGTTTGGGGGGGTGTGGGGTTGGAGCGGTGGAGGGCACAGAGACATAATAATCAGGAGGAATAGGCAATATGGGGTCTTGAGCTTGCTACACTATTCAATAAGATCATGGCTGATCTCCATCAACTACTACATCGCAACCCATCCCCATATCCCTTGATTCTCTTAGAGATCATTAGATTCTTGGGCACTATCTTGAATGCACTCAATGACTGGGGCGTCCACAGTCCTCTGGGGTAGAGAATTTCAAAGATTCACAGCCCTCTGACTGAAGAAGTTTCTCTTCATCTCAGTTTTAAAAGTTCGACCCCTTATTCTGAGACCGTGACCCAGTATTCCAAATTCCCTAGCCAGGGGAAACAGCCTCAGCGTTTACGCTGTCAAAACGGTTGAAAAATTTTATACGTTTCACTGAAATCACCAGTCATTCTTCGGAGTGTCAGAGATTAGGGCCCACTCTACTCGATCCCTCATTGAAATGAGTTTCAGCCTCTTTATCCTGACCTTTGCATCTAAAGCAGAGCGTTATATTGGCACAAATAAAAAGAGCAAATCAAAGAACTCCTTTTAAAGATAGTGAGATAAAAATTTATTAATATGTATATATAAGAAAGCAAACCATGTTATTCTACTTTTGTTACAGTCGAGCTACTGATTGAATGGAAGCACATTGGCAATCAAGCATTTCAGTTCAAAAGTATTCTCACTGTATGTATTTATAAAAGAGGCATGCATAAATATAAAAGCAGAACCCTCATACAACTCAAAACGTTTTAAATCCAGGTAGGTTTCCTTATGTTGTTTTAGTGATTTTACTTTTCAGTTCTCAACATCTTAAAGCCTTTTTAAAATCAATTCTGAATATATTTGGAAGTTGCGCAGACTCAGGTAGTTTGACTATCTGAAGTGCTTCTTAAATACTTCAAAAATATTTAATACAAGCTGCTCGAGAGTGGCGAGAGGGAGAATGTCCTTAACATGCTGTTTTGAGTCATGTTAAAAAGGCTTCAATTTGTTTGCTAACAAAGGTCAACACAGTCTAACTGCACAATGAAGCGTACCACTCAAACAGGTGACTGAGGTTTAGTACAAAAAGTTAACCATTTTCTATAAGTGCACTGGATACCGTACAAACCCCAATCAGTTTGCAGGGAGGCTGTGATGCAGAGAGCAGACCAAAATGAACCAACTGCAAGTGAGCTTATTGCTCCTGTAACATCTGTTATGGGCTATGTAACAAATGTCTGGGGAGGAAGAAGTGAGGAACTTAACCCACACGTCAAAATCTCCACTTCACAGTGGCCACCATCACATCTTCCTTTTTAATACAACTCTGGATCCTCCTCCATCGTGGCAAGGCATTTAGATTAATGAGGGAAAGTATGTACCTTGGGCACAGGATGATCCAATTTGTTTCTTATTCTAAAATGCACTGAGAGAAAAACTAGCACAAACCTTGTTCTTTTTAATCAAATCATGAATTTTTCATCAATACCTTCTTCTTCCTCTCAAGCGATTCACTCCTGGCGTATACTCTTTGTTCCCCTCTGGTTTATAGAGGTGGTATAGTATCATTGAAGGGAAATGGTACAAACACACACATTGACACATTCTTTCATTCATTCAGTCTAACCTCAGTGTGCACATCCAGAGCCAGCCCACTTCTGTTAGTTTCAATGCCTGCAGCCATATGTCAAGGCATTTAACAAAACACGTTTCAATTTTTTTAAATGCGCCTGGGTGACAATTACCTCCTCAAATGCTCAGTACACTATTGAGAATTTCAGTTCATCTTAAGAAACAATGATCTCAAAGTTCAGGCATTAGCAACATTTTTAGGCATTATTGTGGCACATTATTGTTACTGTATATCTTGAGATGACAGAGAAATATTATGACATTTGATAAGCATCTTGTGTTGCTAAGTGTTAAGGCCTTAGCCAGTGACTGCTGCACCCCCCCACCCCTGGCCCCCACCCCTGGCCCCCCTCGCACTTGTCCATCTTAAGATACAATATAAGCCCCCTCACCCTAATAGTTCCAGACAAACTGAATAACGTAACAAGAGTTAGGTAGTTTTAAACTAAGCTCTTTCTCTGGGCAACAGGGCTACTTGGTTATCCCATTACCTAGTTGTACATTCTAATCAAACCACCCATATACAGCAGACAAGATCCAAAGCGTGCCATCCCACTGAGTAGAAGAAGTCACACTGGAATAAAAAGGGAATTTCCTGGCTAATTTGCCTTTTTACCCCGAGTAAACGAATTGTATTGGAGCTGTTCCCCTTCCCTGATTTTACAAAATCGCTGCATTAACCTGCGAGACATCTGAAGAATATTTAATCTGTATACCCTGTGTTAAAAATTAAAATACGCCACAAGCCTGGATCATATACAAAAAAAAATAGCAACGTCATGCAACTTTGCTTGTGTAACCAGCATCGATAGTTGGAATTCAATAGCCGACCATGTAAATTGCACATTTGCATAAAGCACAAAACATATCAGCATTAGAAAGATGGCTTCCACATTGAATAAACGAACACGCGCAGGTGTCGCTCTTTGCCTCACGCCCAAGTCTATGCATTGCCCTATTACACGAGCAAAGCAAGAGCAGCAAACGTTTCAACTGCGGAGGGAAAATGTGAAACATTCTGACAAGGGGAAATGTTCTTCATCCACAGCCAAGTGGTCTCAGCTCGAACAATTTTCATAGACCTGAAACACTGGTGGCTGTTTGCACTTAAGTGTGCCGGACACGACAACATCGCAACCCCCTTTTATAGCTTCGTCAACCCAATATGAAGCCGAATGTTGGCTGAGAGTCAAAGGAAAGCATTTGAAAACTCCTCCCCCACTCCCGAAGCCAGTACTGCCACACTCGTTCCTGTGCACAGCAGCCTGCAGTGCCTATGCACAACAGGGCAGTTTAGCTTCACTTCAGGATACAAACCAAAAAAAAGAGTTCAGCTGCCCATTGCTTAAACAGATACTCAGCACATTTAACCAAAAAGAAAATCCACGGAAATAGATGGCCGATTGTACCAGTCAAATCACACCCCCCCCACCGCACCCCTCCACCCCCCTCCCCTCCCTTGACAACAGGTGCCTCAATCAATACTGTATTTGGGAGGGGGGGGAGGGAGGGAGGTGGAGGGGAGGATGAAAACATTATCCACACACACTCGGCCATCTCACGATACAATATAAACCTCCTCACTCCAATAGTTCCAGACAAAATGAAGAACGTAACAGGAGTTAGGTAGTTTTAAATTAAGTTCCATTATCCAGTAACAAATAAGCTCTCCTGTTCATACCATGGATTGCAGCATATCTCGGAGGTGAACTTGAGAGATTTTTGCTTTTCTCTAAAGAAAGAAGTTCAATTCGAGGTAACTCCTGGTTTCTACAGAGGTAAAGAAGTACCTGATCCGGTTTGACCTCATGGTTGGATACATAGCCCAAGTGTCTATGTCATGACAAACAGCAAGAGATTGCACACAGGCCCACTTTCAAATCTGGAATCCTTCCTTCCCCCCCCATACTTAATAAGCACGACAGCATGCAATAATTGGCAAGAAGTTCCCTCTCACCCAAAAGACTTCCAGCTCTCAAAATTCAGATTATCAGCAGAATACCACTTCGGTGGTCCCCAGTTACCTCTACGCCTCAGAAGAGGAGATGTACGTTTAAGACGCACTACACTAACTTTAAACAAAGCCCAGTAGATCCAGAAAAATAATTACCAGTTAATTTGTGGCATTAGATCTCACACCACATTCTTCCAGTTTATGGTTGAGTAAAAATGGACAACAATTCTAGGATCCCCAAAGAGTTTGGTGGTTGCATTATTCCCAATCAATCATGATTTGCATAACAGGGTACCATTTAATCTGGCCATTTAGCAGTTGTTAAAGATGCTTCACAAGAAGGACCTCACTATCCTGTAAAACCCTAGAAGTGCTGGGACACTTGTTTTCCCTTGATTCATTTTTTTCTTTTAAGTTATGCATATTCCAACAGAGATCAAGATTAGCTCATCCATCACCTTTTGTGTAAATAAAACACTATTTCCCTTCATAGACTTCAGTCAAATTCCATCAAACTTGTTCACAAGGCCATAACCAATGATTCATGTATTAATAAATTCATTTCTTCCAAAAGAAATTGATGGTCATAAGGACCTCAAATGTGCAAATGCTACTCAATGTAACGAAAAAGGGACCAGGTCAATTCTGAACCAACCAAGGGCACGAATTCAAAATAGACAATTTACTCAGTGCGATTTTGTACAAATTAGGCTGATACTATACTTGGAAAAGTTAAGTGTTGTTAGACATTTAGTATGATAGGTTTACCTGAATTTCTACATCATCACATGGAGCTTTTAGAGCAAACAGGGATTATTGATGCAAATTTTGAATTAAAAAGGTGTCATCTGTGTTTGAGGGCCACCTTGTGTTTCTAAACAAATTTTTACACAACAGGTCAATAAAAGATTTAAGATAGGTATCTGAACGCAGTTCTTAAGCAGGTGAAATACGATAACTTCACAACACTGGCCACCAACCACCCAAGTATTTTGTGTTAAAGATCTAAGTAGAGTCGAAAACCAAAACAGATTCAAACACCTCCCAGCACGTTCCTTTCCCCTTCAAACCCCAATGACTAAGTTATTGTTCGGATGCCTTTCACAGCAACAACAAAAAAAAAGAAAATTATTCATTTGCTTTTCATCTCTTCTATATGTTCTCTTCAATCCTCCTCTTTCTTGCATCTCATCAGTGAGCTTTAGATATTTACTGTATGAGCATGCTTCTTGCACAGTAGTTTGTCCTTCTTGGAGAAGAAGGTTTGGCCTTCCAAATTTGCACAACACACCTGGGGAAAAAAAAACGAACAAAAATTAATTAATGATACGAAAATGTCCATTTGTCTGAAAAGTCGAGGCCGATTTTAACACGCAAATAGGAAAAATGTTAAAAGTTTCAGCCAGATCATGTCAATAAATGAAAATTTGTTCAGTATGTAGACAGTCATCACTAGTATTCGCTCATAACTTCACTTCCATTGCCTTTGCAGTAATTTGATTAATTGCTATCATTTTCAACGACATAAGAACACGTGAAGTTTGTTAAACTAAAACACTAACACTTTCTGACAAGAAAACTAAATATTTATCTTTGGATAACTTGTGCAGTGTGACAATCCTCCAAACACAACAGTGACTCAAAGTACTTCAAATGGCCAACTTTCCCTCAGCATAGAAACGGTTACAAAACTTGGATTCCAGAGGATGTGGCAAAGAAAATAAATCTTGGGCCACGTTAAACAAATAAGTGTTTCTAATAAATTAAAACTAAGTCCAGGCCCCTTTTTAAGGAGGGGCGGTTAATATGTAGGCGGAATGAAAGGCAGAAAGAAAAGTGAGAAGGCAAAAGAGAGGAAAGAACCAACTTGCATTTATATACCTCAGGATGTCCCAAAGTGTTTCATAGCCAACAAAGAACTTCTGAAGCGTAATCACTGTCGGAAACGTGGCAGCCAATTAGTGCACTGCAAGATCCCACAAACCGTAATGAAATCCCTGGTTTTAAGTGTTGGTTGAGGGATAAATATTGGCCCCAGGACGCCAGGGGAATGCCTCTTCTCTTTGGGTACAGGTCGAGTATTCTTTATCTGAAACCCTTGGTACCGATTGTGTTTTGGTATTCACGTTTTTTTTGGTTTTTGGATCTACCGCATATACAGTAGGCCTAGGGTTACTTACATTACAATAGCCTAAGCCTAGGCTAGCTATAGTCTACAAATGTAAGGCTGTTTTTCCATTTGCCAACTCTCGCAGACCCTACTTTTTACCTGTTAACACTTATTACACCTGTAATATATTACATTGCTTTATTAACATACAAATTAACTGCACAGCCGTTCAAAAAAGCATTTGGTTTTTGGATGTATGGATAAAGGAGATTTGACCTGTAGTACCTTTGGATCTTTTGCTACCTGAAAGGGCAGAGAGGGACTCAGTTTAACATCTCGTCTGAACTAATGACACCTCCGTCAGTGCAGCACTCCCTCAGACCTGCACTGCAAAGTCAGCATAAATGATGTGCTCTAGTCTCTGAATGGAGGCTTGAACTCGGGCCTTTCTGACTCTAAGATGAGAATCCAATGCACCGGGACAAGATTTAGCCCCATTCTGAAAATCTAAGGGCAATGTTACGAAACATTTTTATAAATGTTGTATTTATCCATAGTCTGCATAATGTATACTTCTATTCTGTGTCAACTGAAGGTATGAATGTATTTTATGTAAATAATTGCATTTCCAATTATTTCTAATCCATAGCCTCTTTAGCTCTCAATTAAGCAAAGAATAACACATCTTTATTTGGAATCTGATGTTTATGCGCACTTACGGCCAATTTTCTCTGTTATAACTTTCTATGCCGACACCCATGAAGAAAATAGCCTATGCAAACTGGCCAAACTAATGAAACACTCCCGCCAGTGAAGACAGAGCAGTTATGGCCAGGACATTTCATCTGTTGTGTCAGAGAGCAAGACCGCTCCTAAATGTCTGTTCTTCTTTCCCTCTTGCATTCTGGCCTTTTTCTTCATTTATAGGTCGGTGGCCTGATGCGATACAACAGAGAGGTGCAGTATCTACAGCCTGCATTTGGGAAATATGACCCTTAGTGGCTTCTGCTTAATTCTCTTTCCTAATCACTCATGCTTCCTCCACTGCCTTGTTCCTATCGAGTCCTCTACCTTTACTCCCATCTATGAAGCCCTTCTCTTCCTCACTGCTATCACTCTCACCTATGCCCTTGCTCTGTCCTTACACTCCTCACTCTTAACAGCCTATGCGCTCCCTCACTCCCACTCAAGAGCAGGTAGTTAAAGGCCAGAGGCCAATATGCTTCCCTCCTCACAACCTTTCCTGTCTCTGTTCTTCAAGGTACTTTGCTTCAAAATTCAACGTAACTTAAAAAAAAATCAAAATAGAATGAGGGAAGACATGGTCTGTCTACCTTTCTCTAGATTAGCCTCTTATCTTATGGATTTTAGTAAATGTCATGTCTTGCAGGTGTAAGCAAAATTTCACTCTCTCTTACTCAGCTTAATACATTTTCTAAAAATTATAGAAAATATAACCGCTGCACCCAGTATGTAACTTGTACACAAAGCAGAGAATATTTTTTTCAGAAGCAATTTGAACGATTGTTGGGAAAGCTACCAGTTAACCAGCTTACAAAAGGAAATTTGCATTCTAAATACAGACATAGGAATTTTAACAGTGCACAAAGGTTGCCCAAAAAAAGGTGTGATGAAAGGAACGACCAGAGGAAGCAAGGTTTGGTCGGCGGGACGGACGTGCAGACGCAAGGTTATCTTAATAAATTGCAAAGACCATGAGTTCGTAGTTATGCTTTACTTACTGCACAGACAAAACAGGTATCATGCCAAGTGTGGCCCAGCGCTTGAAGGAACTTATCTCCAGCTTCAATAGGAAAGTCACAGCCATGGCAACTTGTGCCAAATAAATTATAATAATCTGTGGAAAGAAAAAAAAAATATGGATTCACTCCATCGCCCTTTTGTATTAGGAGCTTTTTAATGAGCATCAATATACGATGCCATGCCTGACAGACAGAGTACAGGTGCTAGGGCAACATATTAGTACAACATTACTGAAAGTACTAGACTAAATCCCCTTCGCCGCTTCAAAAATGCATGGTTTTCCAATATATCTATTAAAAATGACTTTAAACCATGAATGGCTTATGGGGTTATCCACACGTGCGCTGTACCAGCATTGTTCCCTCAAACAGGGGGATGTTGAGCATCTCCTCATTATCGTTGAAATAACATTCTTGTGCGACACTGTAAGGATCAAGGGTGAGCGTTTACCTTTCTCACAGTAAGGATCCCCATCCTCCATGTGGAAAATATTGTTGCGAATAGGTTGCATGCAAGCCACGCATACAAAGCAGTTAACGTGCCAGGTCTGCTTCAAGGCATTAATGATTTCCTGTGAGGCCAGAAAAAACAAGAGTGAGAAGGAGCGATCAAGTCTGAAGGGCCTTATTCACATTCCGAGTGGAAGGGGAGCTGGGCAGTCTTTTACCCAAAAAGCCAGTGCCATAATAGGAAGAGAAAAGTGAAACAAACTCACACAAGAGATAATTAAAAGCTGCAGGATCGCCCGAGGGCGAGTTTCGTCCAGTGTTCAAGTTTTTGCAATTATACACAGTAAAACACGTAAAACACATTTTCATAAGCCACAATTTGTCCCGTAAAATTATCACGCATAATTAATAATCATGTTCTGACGAAAGATCATTGACCTGCAACGTTAACTCTATTTCTCACCACAGAAGCTGCCTGATCTGCTGAGTATTTCCAGCGTTCTGTGTTTTTAATATCAGGTTTCCAAAATCCACATTATTCTGCTTCTGTTGTAATAATCATGTTGGTTCCTTGTCACCCAACTGTGCAACCCAAACCACAACTGCAGCCCAAACCACAACCGCAGTAAAGGTTTCACTTTATGCATTCCCAGGATATGGGATTGCCCACCCTTGCTTATACTGAGGAGGTGGCAGTGGGTATAGTTCATGAGCTGCTGCAGTCTGTACGATGTGCAGCTATCTGACGTCATGAATATTTCTGAAATACCATTATAGCAGAGGCATCAAAACAATTGTGCATCACCAGTTTTGGAATTATGTAAGCAGAATATAAGAAAGGCTTACATTTATATAGCGCCTATCATGACCTGCTTTGATCCCTAAGTGCTTTACAGCCTATGAACTACTTATGAAACGGAGGTGACTGTTCTACTCTAGGAGATGGGCAGCAAGCTCCCACAAACCAAAACATGGCAATGACCAAACAATCGAGTTTGTAGGTCATTTTGAAAACATGATGTTGAGTGAGGGGTGAATGTTGGCTGGGACCTCAGGACAACTCCCCAGCTCTTCTTTGAAATTCCTCAACTAGTAGTATACTCTTAAACATATTAAAAGTTTTACGAATTACCTCCCTGGTTCACTAACATGGTTGAGTCAGATCCACTTTGCAGCTTTCTGGGCTTAGCATTGTGGTCAACAACTTCAGACCACAAACTCTGTCCTCCACTTTGTATTATTTTTCCCCCTCGTGCCAGTCTTTTGCTCTCAGACAGCAGTGACCTTTATTCTGCTTTTTAACACCTATGTTGCACCACTTTGTTCCTTTACTAAAACCACTCACACACTCTTTGCCTTTGTTCCATGACATCATTGTTAATTTAATCACCTCCGCTCTAAAACCTAGCCCTGACCCCTCCCCCTTTTTCAATAGCATAAATGCACCACTGCATTTCTACCTCTCTTCAGTTCCAAAGAGGAGCCAAATCGGACTCGGAACGTTAACTCTGTTTCTCTCTCCACAGATACTGAGGCCCACTGAGTTTTTCCAGCACGCTTTGTATTTATTGCATCTGCAGCATTTTGCTTTTATAATTGTTTGGATGTCTCTAGACGAGTAAACCCCACTGAGGGGGTGGGGGTGGGGGCTGGGGCAGTGCCATGCATCATGCTTGACTGAAACCATTTACAGTGTTGTCACAGGGGTTATGTTACACCACTGGAGCACAAGAATCAAACAAGTGGACCCCAGTCTCACGAGACCAACGTCTAGAGGAAGCATCCGACCCCACACCCAACCCCATCCCCTGCTCCTAATAACCTGGATCTGACAGAGAATGGGGCTCTTGCACTTAGGGACTCTGCAGCCTGGTGTATGTCCTATGAACTGGCATTGCAAAGATCGGTGCCATCCATGCCAAAGTTCTGAGGGAGACTCTGGCTATGGTCCTGACCTCAGGCAGGGGTGGCAGCCAATTGCTTTCCAAAGTCCAGAAAGCATTCCTCTGGCACAGCCTAGCAATTTGACTCCAATTAGGGTGATGTCTTGGGTAGGTTCCATCTGTGATTCCTTCATATTCATCAAAAAGCCCAACTTTCCATTTGAGTTTTGAATATTTTCTCCTGGTCCCTTTCCCGGAACCAGCCAACTTGTGATCCATCTAAACGATTACGTGCAGCACACTCCGATTATAGGTGTGCTGCTATTACCGGACACTTTATAAAGAATCGGAGAGCAGAGACGAGACAGATACTAGAACATCCCACAATTGTACCACATGAGCTCCAACCGGAGCATGGGAGGTCTCTGTGGCTCCAATAATTATACGAAAGCACACCTCAGATCTACATTTGGGCGTACTAGTTGAATAACTGTGGGTAGCCTGGACGTCTTGAGTTTTTTTTTTTTTCCTGTTTTTATGGATAGTGTCCAGATTCCTGAACTTTCCAATCCCCATTGGGAAGAGCAGGACTTTCGGAGCAAGGGAACTTTTGCCACAGATTTTCTGTTCAAATTCAATATCTTGGGTTGGAGCGGGAGAGGGGGCTTTTTGATGAACAAACCCTATCTGATCACCTTTGACTTCATCTTGCTGGAGATGGGTAATTCAGCCATATCTTTTTCCTGAGACTAAAGAGAGCAGCAGTAGAAACCATATTGGCAGGCAGGGCAGTTAGAACGGAGTGGCAAATTTATCTGTTAGCCTCTTGCCCTTGTATTGCTGGCACTCTTGTCAGAAAGATATAATAATGTCTATAATGTTATTGGAATTTATTGTAAAATAGAGTCTGTGTCTATGCGTCTATATGTATCTGTGTGCGTGTGAGTGTCTGCGTGAGTGCACGTGTGTGTATGTGTGCGTGCACGTGTGTATGTGACTTAACTGAATTAGGGGCAGCTAGTCTGGGTGCTTTGATGTAAGAAAAGAAGTTAGGTTTGAAATGTTAATTAGGTAAACATGGGGAAGCTTTAGAATGTGAAGTGTAAAGGGGGAAATTTTCATTTTTAAATAAACCAGACTAGATTGTTTTCAAAGGAGGAGAGAAATGTGTCACAGGGCCAGGTGAAGTTAAGAAACAGTGTGTTTACTTTTCCCAAAGATTACTGGTAAAACTTAGTGCTATGAGAGATTTTTATTATGAGGAAGACAAAGTCCAATGACAGAGTGAAAATATGGGAATGTGCATTCAAAGGGGAAAATATGTATAAAGGAGTGAAGGTCGTGTGTAAGATAAGGCTGTGTTAAGATCTAACAAGTGTGAATCACCTTCAGCCTGCATGTGCCAAACGGCTGCCTTCAGCGGCTGAAGTTAAGAGAACTCACTTTGCATTCTACTGTTCAGGGTATCATTTACTTTGCCTGAGTCCTTTAAAATCTGTGTGTTTTACTGTTGCCTTAACGTAGGTGTAACCGGGAATCAGATCAAGTAGGGGGATTTAAAAATTATTGTACTAGCAGTTTGTAGACATATGTATGTGCTTACAATCTTTTCTTTAATTAATAAAAGTTTAATTAAGTTTTATAAAAACCTCAAGACTCGGTGGTCTTATTATTACTGAATTCAAAGCCCGCATCTCAAAACATACGAATTGAAAATTGGTTGTGACAGTTGTTTCAAGTTTCCCTCTGGGATTTGAACAGCTCAGCATTTACCACCTGCTGTGTCATAACACTCCCATCTGAATATGCAAATCAAGCTCCAATTATGTTGTCAGGGAACCGGCTACAATTTTAACCTGAGGCCTGAGCTATCAGGACATTCACACAATGGCCGTCTCACACAAGAAAGGGCATGCTTTCCTTGGACAGGGCGAAACAAAGGTTCACCAGATTGGCTCCTGGGATGAGAGGGTTGTCCAATGAGGAGACATCAAGTAGAATGGGCCTATAGTCTCTAGAGGTTAGAAGAATAAGTGGTGATCTCTTGTTTGAAGGTTTGACAGGGTAGATGCTAAGAGGCTGTCTCCCTAACTGAACAGTCTAGACCTCGGGGTCATAGTCTCAGAATAACAGGCCGGGCACTTAGGAGATGTTTATTCTCTCGGAGGGTCATGACTCTTTGGAATTGTCTACCCAGAGACCTGTGGATGCTCAGTCGTTGAGTATATTCAAGGAGGAGTTTTGATAGGTTTCTGGACACTAAGGGAATTGAGGGATATGGAGTTTAGCCGTATCTTATTGAATGGCAGAGGAGGCCCGAGGGGGCGTATGCCCTACTCTTGCTCCCATTTGTTAATTTATGTTCTTAAGGTCCAATCTAGGATGTGAATCAGCCTTGTTTAAAAAAAAAAATTGCAGTTTCCTTATGAGCCAGACGGAAGTGTGTCCTTTGGGGTCCACAAGGATACCTCGGGTGTCCTCATGCCAGGCTATTTCAGAGGGCCATTAATGAGTTCACTGTGTTGGTGTGGGACTGGGGGCATAGAAGCCAGACCAGATAAGGATGGATGGCAGGTTTCCTTGTCTAAAATGGTCGTTATTGAACCACTTGGGGTTTTGCATTTTGGCGATGCAGTTTTTAAAAAAAAAAACCGAATTTAAATGGCCATGGTGGAATCTGAATTTGTGGATAATCTCTGGATTATTATTTTAGGTCTCTGCATCACTAGTGCAGGAACAGGGGAGATGGCGGCATAATGGTAATATCACTAGACTAGTAATCCAGAGACCCAGACTCAAGCTCTGGGGACATGGGTTCAAATCCTACCATGGTAGCTGATTGGATTTAAATTCAATTAATAAACCTGGAATATAAAACTAGTCAGTAATGGTGACCACTAATGGGAAGGAAATCTGCCGTCCTTACCTGGTCTGGCCTACATACGACTCTATATAAGACTCCAGACCCACAACAATGTGGTTAACTCTTAACTGCCCTCTGAAGGGGCCTAGCAAGCCACTCAGTTCAAGGGCAATTAGGGATGGGCAACAAATGCTGGCCTTGCCAGTGACACCCACATCCCATGAAAGAAACAAAGCTACTACACTATTGTACCTAATTGATTGGTACCCCATTCACCACTTTAAACATTCACACCCTCAACCAATGGCAGGAGTGTGTATGTACCATCTACAAGAAGCAAGGGTCCTTCGACAGCATCTTCCAAATGCACAACTTCTAACACCTGTAAGGACAAGGACAGCATCTGCATGGGAGCCCCTCCAAGCCATACATCTTCCTGACTTGGAAATATATCGCTGTTCCTTCAACATCACTGATTTAAAATCCTGAAGCTCCCTCCCTAACAGCACCCATACCACATGGTTCAAGAAGGTGGCTCATTAAAAGGCAATTAGGGAGGGACAATAAATGTTGGCCTTCCAGCAACACCAACACCCCATGAACAAAGAAAAAAATGAGAAGTTGTCACTTACACAAGAATAACTTCTATAGATCATTTTTAAAGGTAGGAAAAAAGCTATTCCTCCAATGGTATTGCTAATATGTGTGTATACAACAAATTATACCAACACTGCTTAGATATTCAAAATGTATTGTTTAAGTTGCAAAGTTCCAACACATCGTACAATGGAATTATAAGATTCCACAACTGCCAATCTCAGCCTCACGACCGAGGAGAGATGTGCATAGAGTGGAGTTACAACACTGACCAGATGTTAAATATCTCCCCTGCAGAGTGGAAAATCTAAATCACTTTTATGTCTTCAGCAAGTGACTGCACATGCAAGGGAAGGATCGTTTGTGTGTGTGACTCATTGGCTAAGAAATGGCACATTGTGAGGCCTTCAAAACGGAGGTTTCAAAATGAAAAGGAGGTTGGTGATAACGAAAGGATGGTCGTCTGCTGCCAACCTAGGAATATAGGTCAAGTGCAATGAGTCAGCTGAATACATGAATTATTTAGGTTTTGGTATGACTGGTTCATTCAGGATCGTATCTTAAGTTATAGTTTCAATATTACTGGTTCACTGGGATCAGCATCTTAAATTACTTACCCCCAAAATCTTCCTCTGGCATCTGGCACATTCAGGGGCAAAGAACTGCTCGTAGCACTTCTCACAATACACAGATCCCTTCTCTTCCACAAACCCAATGTGGGCAAGGGACAGGTTACAATAAGCACACATAAACTCTTCAGGGTGCCAGGAACGACCCATCGCCACAAGGAACGGACCTCTGTGAGAGCAAACAGAAAGCAATCACTAAACAAACAGGAAAAACAAAACTACTTATCCAAAATGTCAAAACTTCTCACAAGTGAAAGACCGAGCAAGAATTTTCCAGCCATTCTCTTGACTCAACCCTTCCCCTTCAAGGGTAAGGAGGAATCTTTCACTTTAATTTTAAAAAGGAAGTCGCTCTCCAATAGATGTTTCATTGTCAGAAATGCAGGTGCAAATCAGGTTTGGGTGAAGAGTTGAAGACAGTCTAGTGAGAGACATAGACTGCCCAAGCTAAGGTGCACAGGTCATTGAAACTCTCACCCACTACTCAGCGTTATATCTCAAGGATAACACAAAGACAAAATTACCCCAGCGGCCTGAAGGCCTTGTAAAGGGGCACAAAATATCCTCACTTTAGAACTTCAAATCTAAATTATTTGGCAGAAGGGACTAGAGGGGAGTTGAGGAGAATTTTTTTCAGCCAAAGGGTGGGGAGGGGCAGAGGTGATAAGAGCCAGAAACACTCATCACATTTAAAAGATACTGGGATATGTACCTGAAGTGCCATAACCTTTAGAGCTACAGACTCAAAGTTGGAAAGAGCACTTTCCCAGCTGACAGAGACATGATGGGCTGAATGGCCAGCTTCTGTGGCGTACCTTTTCTATGTTTCCATGACAAAATCTACTCAAAGGGGTAAGAGTAGGCCATTCAGCCCCTTTGAGCCTCCTGTGCCACACAATTGGATCAATGGCTGATGTGCATCTTAACTCCATCTACCTAACTTGGTTCCTTAAACCTCGATGCTCATGTCTAAACAAAAATTTTTCAATTCAAGCTTTGAAATTTTCAAACAAATCACAGCCAAACATCATGTTTTTTTTTCTGGCGGGGTGGGAGGGGGAGGAGGGCAAGAGAATTCCAAATGCCCACTGCTTGGTTTTATAGATTTCAAGATGAATAAGCCCCTGGTGCTCTTAAGGCCGACACAATTTCCCTGATTATAAACAATGTTTAAACCAGGGTTCGTGTCCAACGTCTTCTTTTACAGCTGTAATCATTATATTGAAAATAAATTGAAAACCGGTGCATCTAGACATCACTTCACACTATTGCAAGACAATACATAACTTTGGATGTGGGGAGGGCGGAATTGGTTTACCGTTACAAGTGTGGAGAGAGCACAGGTTGATGGAAGAGTTGGAGAATGAGGCAAACTAGTCCATTCATGCTCCACGTTTGTTATACTGTGATCATGTTCAGGAGGCCATTATCCAACATGAATGCGCATTTCAGATATTAATTAGCCTGCATTGCTTCGACAAAGCCTAATCTGTTCACCGAATGGGCCATTTTAAACACCTCATCCATTATTCAACGGACACTCCATTGTGAGATATATCTGCCAGTTTTAACATTTGCACAGCTCTCTCTCGTCAATCCCCATGTCAGGAAAGTAGCATTACACTCTCCTGCAGAACAAGCTGAATGATTTCATGCGTTTTTAAGCTGCAGAAATTTAGTAGTAGACAAAAATTGGAAGGGCTAAAATGGAGATTAATTTTCGAGACAGCGTGCTGATGCAACAAACACTAAAAATAGGATATTGCTTAAAGGCGGGCGTGAGGTTGACACAGAGGGCATCGCGTTATGGGGGAGGGGGGAGGGGAGAGGGGGATGTACAGCCCGCTAACCCCCTGCCCTCCCACCCATTGGGAGCAAAGTCAGCGTGGAGCCAACTCTCTCCATGCCGCTGCGCCCCACATCCATAACGCTCTGCTGGCGGGCTAAGTAGGTTATCTGTGGGTCTTCTGTCCCTCACTGGGGAGGCCCGCCCTCGGGAGCTGCCAGCCAGTCCACTTGCCTGGCAGTTCCAGCAGTCCCGACAGCCTCAAGAGCAGGTGAGATTGCGCAGCCTGGACCGCAAGTCCCAAGAAGCCAGCCCCAAGGATCCTGGAGTAAGTCCGGGGTCTGGGCAGGGAGGGTTTGGGCAATTTCGAGAGAGGACACGGGGTGGTGGGGTGGGGGGTCACTGGGGGGGTGGAGTGTTTCACACACAGGTTGATAGAAAGAAAGGGGGGGGGGGGTCACTATCTTAGGGAGGCTGCCCCCCCCATGATGGGCAAAGGGGCACCTCCCCCCAACCCCGAAGGTAGTATTTCCTTCCCACCCTTGGAAAAGGTTTTTACAAAAAAACCAGCCTGCTCACTCTCACCCGACTGCCCACACCAACCATATAACCGCACGACATGGTCAGCGTATTATCCGGGTCAACTGACTTGTTAAACAATTCACTTAACCCTTGGGGCAGAAATTTCCCCCCGTCTTGGAGGGGGGGGGCGGGGGGGATTGTGCGTGAACCTAATCAGTGCTCCCAATTGGGACTGCGCCGCCATTTTGCATGGGCGGGGCCAATTAAGGCCCGCCCAGCGTGACGCTCGCCCCGGAAGCGCTGAGCGCGCTCTGTGTGAGCCAGGGGGCGGGGGTGGGGGGAATTCCCTGAGTCAGGGCCTGCGCTCCTTCGTGTGCATGCACGCAAGAGAACACAGAAATCACGAGATTTGTTTAAGTTTTAAACCTCTCAATAAAAGAAATGAAAAACTTTTAAAACGTGTCCCGTCATGTGACAGTGTCACACGAGCTGGGACATGTCAATTGATGTTTAAAAAAAAATTTTCATTGAACTTTTAAACCCTTCGTGAAGCCTCATCCCGCCCGTGGATGAGGTTCCATGAAAAACGCGAAGGCCGCCTGGGCTCTTCACCTGCCCGGCAAGCTTCATGTTGGACTGGCAGCTCACTTAATTATTTCACTTTGTTTTTAAAGAGGTCTTAAAGGGCCTTTGACAGGTCGGCGGGCGCACAGCTGACATGGCTGCATGCCCGCTGAACTGGAAGTCTAAATGATGGCGCGGTGGCGTCGGGACGCTCGCCCGACATTACCCTGTGTCATTTTATCCATTGGCGAGCAGGGCCCGAAAATTCTGCCCTTGAATATTCACTTGAATAGGGTGGGTGGGTTGCCGATTTTTAGCACCACGCATGCCCCCGTGTTCTGGGGGTGGGTGTGGGAAGGTGGTGGGGGTGGCACCTGCCCTATTTTATGTGCCTTCCACCCCCCCACCCCCGCCAGAAACACACCCGGCGGAGGCACATATACTGTTGGCTTAAAATGCACTGTTGGTGGGGGGGGCGGGCGGTCTGCTTAGATTAAATGCAACGAGCCTCCAAAAGATTGTGGGTGTGGATGTCCCCAGTCCTCCCTTGCTCAGTGGTGGATAGGAATGCTGACCGAGCCTGACACACCTCCCACCTCGCGACAAGCTCCTGCTGACATCCGTGCTCCATTCAGATGCTCGCCTGTCCAACAATGCGGGCCCTTATGTACAACAAATGGCTCACCCCTCATTGTGGCACCGAACCCAGTCCGGTGGATTCATTAGCCAGGGGCATTGTTAACTAAAGAGGAGAAGCTCTCCTCGCCAGGTAGGATCAGTTTCCCCACCTCTTTACATCCACTGTAGTCCCATTCAGGGGGAAGCTTCTGGAAACAAGAGCAGGCAACTGCTGCCGACAGATGGGCAGATTAGCCAACTGGAGCAGGAATTTAATCAAATGTCTGAATAATCGCGTGCCCGGCGCTGGAATTCTCATTCCTGTGAGCATTTTTTTTAAATTAAAAAACAAGACATATCAGAGCAATTTAGTTTTGTATATTGGATTGCAGTTTGGTTTACAGTATTACTTGGCCGTAACGAAACAGGTGTAAAATGAAGTGTCATCTGAGACTACTCTGCTGTCTACAGAATAGTGGCAGAAGGGCATGAACTGTAATTATGCTGAAACAGCCTTCTTTGATCTGACTGATCCACTTTCAAGCAGGGAGTGACATGATATATTTATTAGCCTAGAGAAGAGGCAGCTTTGTTTAATTGACAGCGCGTTGTATTAATTACACAAATCTATAATGATCTAGTGCTTGTGGACGGGACATTTTTCTGAGCCACAAATGCCAGACGGAACTTGAAAGGCTTCGCTTGTAGTCACGGGGAACCTCCAGATTGGAACATTTCAGAATTTATATCAGGCTGCGTGGGACTTTATAAACAAATGCAGCAAAAGCCTCCGTTAAAATAGCAAAAAGGAGAGAAATTTCACACAAATCTGTCCTTTCGCTGCAGTGGGAAAAGGAGATCATACATAAATGCATTTATCACCTTGTAAACAACCGATTTCAATCTTGGCTTCCTGCACTGCTCCAGTGAAGCTCAATGTAAACTCAAAGAACTACATCTCATCTTTCCATTTGGCAGTTTACAGCCTTTATGGAATCATAGAGGCTCATGAGGCAGCTATTCGGCCCATTGAGTCCATGCCAGCTCTCTGTAGAGCAATCTAGTCAGTCCCATTCTCCCTGCTCTATCTCCAGAGCCCGAAAGTTTATTTCCCTCCCGTTTCCTTTTGAAATCATTGACTGCCTCTGGTTCCACCTCCCTTGTAGACTGCGAGGTCATTACTGCTTGCTGCATAAAAATGTTCCTCCTCACAACTCCCCCAGAACCACCAATCCCCACTGCATCTCTTGCCCAAATCTGTGTCCCCTCGCCCTTATACAATCAGCTATTGAAAACAGTTTGTCTGCCTTATGACAAACCTGTCATAATCTTGCACATCTCTACCAAATCTCCCCTCACCCTCCTAGCTTCTCCAACCTAACCTTGTAGAAAAATCCCTCATCCCTGGATCCATTCTGGTAAATCTCCTCTGTGCCCTCTCAGGGACCCTCACATCCTTCCTGAAGGGTGGTGACCAGAACTGGGTGCGAGACTCTAGTTATGGCCAAACCAGAGCTTTATAAAGGTTCGCTACAACTTGCCTGCTTTTGAACTCATTGCCTCTACTTATGAAGCCCAAGGTCCCATATGCTTTGCTAACCACTCTCAATATGTCCTGCCACCTTCAAAAAAATCTATGCACATGAACCCCCAGGTCTTTCAGTCCCTGTACACTCCTTAGAACTGTGCCATTATCTTTCACTTTAACAAGCTTTATCTTAAATACCAATTCCACTCTCTCTTGGACATTCCGTAGCCATTGACACCTCTATTGGACTCATCTTCTGCCTCCATGTTTGTCCTATCATTGTCCTTTAGCCTTTCGCCAGCATTTTATCATTGGATCGCTCTTACCCCTGCCCCTCCTCTCACTGATTTCCTCTTTTATTCTTTCCCTCCGCACCATCCCCTCCCCGCTTTTCCCTGTCTCCGCATTTATCCAAAAGCAGTTCATTTTCATGCACCTTCCGGCTATGGTGAAAGATCATCGCCTGGAAACGATAACTCTTGTTTCCCTCGTGGTGGGGGGGTGGGTCCGGAAAATTGCAACGAGCCGTTCAAAAGTCCATCGACTTCAGCAGAGCTGTAAAATCCCACTGGAGGGAGGGGCCGGAAAATTCCACCCTCTCTCTCCACAGATCTCGCCTGACCTGCCGAGCGCTTCCAACATTTTTATTTCAAATTTCCAGCAACTGCAGTCTTTTGCTTTTACAATTTTACCCTAACTGTTTTTTTCCCCCCAAGGTCATGCATCATTGCAGGGTCATGCGAAAGAATGGCAAACTAACAAAACTTCCCCAAAAAGTTTTAGGTAAAATTTACGAGGCAATTGTCTACAATTCCATTACAGAAATAGCAACCTGTTAGGAAACGCTCTTAAGGGCAGCTCACCATAGTAAATGGATCTTATTGAAATGGGTGTTGGGAGGGTGGCTGAAGGTCGATGGGTCAATTATTCTGTACGATACAGTATTAGTAGCCGATTTGCCTGTGTTATAACCGTCCACTCACACAGATGTGGTCTGGGTGAGGAGGAAAGAGAGGAACAGACAGAAAACTGAGCTCCGCACGCGTCCTCAAAACTCGCACAGAACACTGCTCAAATAAATAATGGGACCACAAGGCTCAACCTTGAGGAAAACATGGGGAGAGAGAAAAGGAGTGAGGAATGCAGTTGAGGCAGGAGCAGGAAATAGAACAGTAACGAAGGAGACCCAAAAATCGTAGAGGGAGAACCTGTAGTGCAAAATGAAAAGCCAATTAAAAAAAAATGGATACATATATATGATGAAAGCAAAATACTGCGGATACTGGAAATCTGAAATAGAAACAAAAAATGCTGGAAAAACTCAGCCGGTCTGGCAGCATCGGTGAAGAGAGAAACAGAGTTAACGTTTCAACGCCGTATGATTCTTCTTCAGAGCTTATACAACCTTCACTCAAATGGCCTATGTCCGAGCGTTTCTACACTTTGTCTGTGCATTCGAGCTCACGCAAACCTTACTTTTATGTAGCATCTTAAACATAGTAAAACATCCCAACACACTTCACAGAAGCACTATCAAACAAAACGTGACACCGAGGCATGTAAGGAGATATTTGGACAGGGTGACCAAATGTTTGATCAGAGGCAGGTTTTAAGGAGCGTCTTACAGGAGGACGGGAGGCACACAGAGAGCTTTAGAGAGGGAATTCCAAAGCTTAGGGCCCAGCCAGCTAAAGACACAGCCACCACCGCTGCTGCGATCAAAATCGGGAACACGCAAGAGGCCTGAAGTGGCAGGGTGCAGAGGTCTCAAAGGGTCGTCAGGTTACGGAGACAGAGAAGGGGGAGTGAGGGACATGTGCTCAAGCGGGAAAGCTGATCCACAATAGTGAGCACTTTTAATCGCCACTTACTGATGTCACTGCTCCAGTGCCTGGGGAAGCTACGCATTCCGATAATTTCCAAACATAAAGGGAAACCACCCACAAGGAAAAATGATTGGTAAACTCTCTACTTGCAAATAAGCACAAAGGTCCACGGTGCAACCCGTGCCGTAACTTCACTTGTCTACAAAAACCAATGTCAGCGATTTCCAAATCTTCCGCACCATTTTCCTCTCAAAGACCATCCATCATTGTGAACTGAAGAGTGTATTAGTTAGGGAGGAGTTAACAATTGTGCGTTAGGGGAGAAGCTTGTTTAGTCTGAAACCATGAAACGTTACTCACTTAATTGTTAGTGCACAAATTTAGAGACCATAAATATAAGATAGTCACTAATGAATCTAATAAGAAATTCAGGAGAAACCGCTTCCCGCTATCATTTCTTTCACCCAGAGGGTGATGAGATTGTGGAACTCACTATCACAAGGAGCGGTTGAGGTGAATACAGAGACGCATTTAAGGAAAGCTGGTTGAATACACGCGGGGGGAAGGAATAGAAAGGATTTGTTGATAGGACTGGGGGGAAACGTGTGTGGAGCATAAACTCTGGTACAGACCAACTGGGCCAAGTGGCCTGTTTCCACGGTGTGGACTCGATTTCACTATTATTTCACCAGTTTCGCCTTTCTTGGATGCGATTCTCATTTAATGGAGAGTCAGTTTCTTGGCTTGCCTCCTACCTGATGATGGAGTTGCAGTGACCACACATGGGAGTCCTGTTTCCAGCGGGGATATGCTCAGCCATCTGGACCAGCGTATCGTCATCCTGCTGCTCTGGTTTGCTCATGGTGGTGCCAGTGCCCTTCAGGTTAGACCCCCACCCTGGTTGATTGGCCGGAGAAACGTGGGCAGTCGGCAGTGCTGTCTTAGGGAAACTGTTTGCTGCAGGTTAATGTAAACACAAAATTATTTATGTAAAAATAAAAACAGCTTCATGCAAATCAGAGTTATTTAACAATATGCAGGTTAGAAGGCTTGCAGTTCAGTCAACTGATCTGGTATATGCCAAGGTCTAAATGCTGCTTCAAGTTTGAATGAAAGATTACATGGAGCCTAATTTATCTAAAATTATATTTTGCACTCCACAAGGACTGGGCAGGGGTGAGGGGCGAGGGCTAGAGGGCCTAGCTTTTAAGCAAAATAATTGGGACAGAGTTGGCCATTGGTTGACCTCATCCTTAAGAAACAAGAACACGTTGAGTGCAAGGGCCTCTTTTTTTTCCAAGTGGCCCAGCAATGAATTGGCCCGAGCTTTCTGTTTGGTGTTTTGTCATCGAGCGATCTCCCCTCTTTCCGCTTTCCCCTCCTCTCTGGTAGACTTTTAATAAAGTAAAAAAATACCACTGGCCCAGTTGGTCTGTCCCAGAGTTTATGCTCCAGACACGTTGCCCCCTCGTCCTATCAACAAATCCTTTCTATTCCTTTCCTCCTGCACGTATTCAACCGGCTTTCCTTAAATGCGTCTCTGCTATTCACCTCAACCGCTCCTTGTGGTAGTGAGTTCCACACTCTCATCACCCTCTGGGTGAAAGAAACGATAGAGGAAAGCGGTTTCTCCTGAATTTCTTATTAGAACAGAGAGCCGAGGCGGGTTGGTTAAAAGGCTTGGCACTGAGCAACTCCTGTGGCCCGCCTTCAATCTGCATCAGGAGGGCATCAGAGGTGGGGTGAGGGGGCTGCCCTCCGAGGAGAGATCGAGTAGACTTGGGTCTCTAATCTCCGGAATTCAGAAGAATAAGAAATGATCTCATCGAAATGAATGAAATTGTTATAGAAATAAGAACAAAAATACGCTGGACATACTCAGCAGGTCGGGCAGCATCCGTGGAGAGAGAAGCAGAGTTAATCATCCAGTCCAGCGACCTTTCACCAGGGCTGCCGTCTCTAAAGCCTTCACCTCTTCTTAGAGCGTGGTGCCCAGAATCGGACACAATACTCTAGTTGAGACCAAACCAGCGTTTTATTAAAGTCCACCAGAGAGGAGGGGAAAGTGGAAAGAGGGGAAATCGCTCAATGACTAAACACCAAACAGAAAGCTTGGGCCAATACATTGCTGGGCCACTTGGAAAAAAAGAAAGAGGGCCTTGCACTCAACGTGTCCTTGTTTCTTAAGGATGAGGTTTGGGGTTGTGGGGGAGGGGACAGGGAGAGAGAGAGTCAAAACCGGCTGGAAGTTGTATCCCAAACAAAGCCTCTCGTCAAAGAATGTGCAGCAGAAACATCATCTGCGGCACAGTTCACATCCCAGACGATCTGAAAGAACAAGGCAGGGTAACAGCGGAGCTAAAAGCTGGAGAAAACAAAGAGCAACATATTTCATCGGAAAAAATAGCAGCCACTTGAACTGATGCCAGACAGGTTTTTTTTTAAGATAAACTACATTAGAAGTCAAAAAAATACCATTAAAATAGTCAAACCTCAGGGTAATTATGAGCAATCCCTTTCCACACCTGTCAAATTTGACATCTCCATGTAAAAATCTACATTGCACTGGGGTTTAACATGACTGACACTGGGACAACAGCAGTTTCTTTGTGAATGCCTTAGCCAGACCACCGCCTAAACAAATACTTCGTCACCACCAGTTAATTTTCTCCCCGCGCTTTTACACACTTGCCAGCTCTGCAGGAATGAAACATTTTGATTTAGGTTTGGGTTCACATCAAAAGGATAGAGAAGTAAAAATATATTTTAGCTGCACTCCTATCACCGAGGAGGGGTTTCTGTTTGTAAAGGGACTTAAAAAGGTCTCCTTGTCCTGAGGTGATTCTGACTCTATGAGTTTCAACCCAGTTAGTTGTCAGGCGTGTAAAAACAGGTAAAGCGATACTGCCTACTCCGCAGAAGCTCTGAAGAAAGGTCATACGGACTCGAAACGTTAACCCCTGTTTCTCTCTCCACAGACGCTGCCAGACCTGCTGAGTTTTTCCAGCATTTTCTGTTTTTTGCTACCTATTCTATAGCGTTTAGCATCTTCGGGCCTCCTGTCTAGATAAAATGCATTTATCAGGATGGCTAAGAAACATGCACATAAACCATTTTCTTTTTAAATCTGCCTAGACTACAGTCTATCCACAAGAGTTGTTTTGTAGGAAGCATGGCAGCCAATTTGTGCACAGTAAAGCCATGAAGAGAACATTGAGATAAATGGTCAGAATCTGCTTTAGAGGGTGCTGATTGAGGACTAAATGTTGGCGAAGACTCCAGGAGAACTGCCCCGATCTTCAAAGTAGTCTCACCGGAACAAGCAGTTGAGGGTGGACCTCGGTTTAACAACTCACCTGAAAGACAGCACCTCCAACAGTGCAGCACTCCCTCACTACCGCACTGAGAGGTCACCCTAGATTACCTGCTCATGCCTCTGGAATGGGTCCTGAACCCACAACTTTCTAACTCCGAGGCACGAATGCTACTCACTGTGTGAAGCTGACTCCCAATACAGGGGAGGTGTATCTAAAGGGTTTGCACCAAAGCTGCTCAAAGTGTGTGCAGGTTGTTGGCTTTAAAAAGCATCGTCAAACATTTAAGACCATAAGACATAGGAGCAGAAATTAGGCCATTCGGCCCATCGAGTCTGCTCCACCATTCAATCATGGCTGATAAGTTTCTCAACCCCATTCTCCCGCCTTCTCCCTGTAACCTTTGATCCCCTTACCAATCAAGAACCTATCTATCTCGGTCTTAAATACACTCAATGACCTGGCCTCCACAGCCTTCTGTGACAATGAATTCCATAGATTCACCGCTCTCTGGCTAAAGAAGTTTCTCCTCATCTCTGTTCTAAAAGGTCTTCCCTTTACTCTCAGGCTGTGCCCTCGTTATTCAGGACATTTGTTTATTTGGCAATGCAATTTTATCACATGTACTATGAACACTTGACAGCCTCAAAACCTTTACCTGAACTGATCCTATCACCTAAACTTCGCTTCTCCTCAATGATACACTAGCGGTTAAAAAAGAGCAGAGATAAACTGTGAGTGGCTTTCAATTTAACCTTTCAGTGAGGCTCGAATGTTGTCGTTTTAACAGGAAAAGTGAGCATGTGGTGCAGAAACCCTGTTCATTAATCCTTGCTCTGTAAAACAGCAACTTGTGTTTCATGTAGCAAAATATCCCAAGTCCTCAGATAAAAATTAATACATGTGAAAACAGGAGGACATAAGGACAGATGATCATAAGCTTGGCTAAAGAGGTTGGTTTTAAAGACCGAGAGAGAGAGAGAGAGAGAGAGAGAGAGAGAGTGTGATAGGTGGGAGAGACAAAGAGGTTTGGTGAGGGAATTCTACATCTGAGCGCCTAGACGACTGGAGACGCAGCCCCATAACGATTTGCAAAGGGAGTGCACAGTGGCTGCTGGTGGGGGAAATGCCGAGTTCTTGGAGGGTTGAAGGGCTGCAGGAGTTCAGAGAGAGAGGACGAGGCCCTGAAGGGATTTGAACACAAGGATGAGAATTTTTCAAATTACAAGGGTAGTGTGAAGCACCCCATCCGCCGCCTTAAACTCTCACTCGCTCCAACATCGGTACTCCGTAAGGCAGTGTGTAACATCTACAAGATGCACTGCAACAGCTCACCAAGGCTCCTTTGGCAGCACCTCCCAAACATGCAAACTCTACTACCGAGAAGACCAAGCGCATCAGGTGTACGGGAAGACCACCGTCTGCAAGTTCCCCTCCAAGTTTCATGCCATCCTGACTTTTTTTTTTTAAAAATTCACTCCCCAGGATTTGGGTACCACTGGTAAGGCCAGTATTTAATGCAGTCCTTCTGAAGGTTCTAGCAAATCTGACACTACTGAGGGGCTCGCTTGGCCATTTCGGAGGGCAGTTAACAGTCAGACACATCGCTGTGGGTCTGGAGTCACATGTAGGCCAGACCGGGCAAGGATGGCAGATTTCCTTCCCTAAAGGACATTAGATTTTACATCAATCCATTAGTTTCATGGTCACCATGACTGAAGTAGTGTTTTTTTTTTCAAATTCCAGATTCATGTTATTAACTGAGTTTAAAACTCTTGCATCCAGATCATTAAGTGAGGCCTATTGGATTATTAATCCAGTAACACAGCCACTACACGACCTGCACTGCACTCCCAACTCGAATGTGCACTGGCCTTTCCTTCACTGGCACTGGATCGAAATACTGGGACTCCCAGTCTAAGAGCACTGCAGGGGTTCACTGCACTGACTGCAGTGGTTCATGGTGGCAGCTTGCCAACACCGTCTCAAAGGTAACTTAGTGGCGGGCAACAAACATTGGCCTTGCCAACGATGTCGACAGCCCGTGAATGAATAAATTTACATTTATTTTGGAAAGGGCTCTGTTCAGTGCCTCCACAAACAGGGTTAGAATTGAAACCGTCTGTCAAGAAAATCACAACAGTGAAACCATGGCCAACTAATCTATTCAACAGCTGGGCTCCTATCCCAATGAAGGGTGAGAGTAGACTGCACAGCTTCAGTCAGTCCGCAGGACCATGAAACTAGTTTGTGCTAGGCTCCCTTAAACTAACTGGGAGTCTTTGCACCGAGACAAAGTGACTAACATCTTACGGTTGTAATGCCAATTTAAGAAATAGACATTTATTGTGCTGTTACCGTGTGGTCCCACTCTCCCAGTGACAAGGGTAAAATTGAAGGGGAAGCGGATTTTGAGCACAGCTTTAATCCAGGGCAAGGCAGCAGCTCTCAGAAGGGAGAGAAGGGGCGGGCGAGATGGAGGGGGAGAGCGAGCGAGTGCGCCAGGAAGAGAGAGAGGGGGAGAGAGAGAGAGCGAGAGAGAGAGTGAGCGTGCCAGGCACAGAGCGAGGAAGAGAGAGAGAGCGAGAGAGCGCGTGCGAGAGAGAGTGCATGCGCGAGAGAGCGTGAGAGCGTGCGCGAGAGAGCGCGCGAGAGAGAGCGAGAGAGCGCGCGAGAGAGAGCGCGAGAGAGAGCGCGAGAGAGCACGCGAGAGAGCGAGAGAGCGCGTGAGAGAGCGAGCGCAAGAGAGAGCGCGCGAGAGAGAACGAGAGCGCGCGAGAGTGAGCGAGAGAGCGTGCAAGAGTGAGCGAGAGAGCGCGCAAGAGTGAGCGAGAGAGCGCGCAAGAGTGAGCGATAGAGCGCGCGAGAGTGAGCGAGAGAGCGCGCGAGAGAGAGCGAGCGAGAGAGAGCAAGCGAGAGAGAGCGCGAGAGAGAGAGCGCGAGCGACAGAGCGCGAGAGAGACAGAGCGCGCGAGAGAGAGAGCGCGCGAGAGAGAGAGAGCGCGAGAGAGAGCGCGAGAGAGAGAGCGCGAGAGAGCGAGAGCGCGAGAGAGCGCGCGAGAGAGAGAGCGCGCGAGAGCGCGAGAGAGAGAGTGCGAGAGAGAGAGCCAGGCAAAGCCAGAGCACGAAAGAGCGCGAGCTAGAGAGAGAGCGAGAGAGAGAGCGCGAGAGTGCGAGAAAGAGAGAGCGAGAGAGAGCACGCGCGAGAGAGAGAGAGCGAGAGCACGCGAGAGAGAGCGCGAGAGAGAGCGCACGAGAGAGAGCGCGAGAGAGAGAGCGCGAGAGAGAGAGCGCGAGAGAGAGAGCGCGAGAGAGAGAGCCAGGCAAAGCCAGAGCACGAAAGAGCGCGAGCTAGAGAGAGAGCGCGAGAGAGAGAGAGAGCGAGCCAGGCAAAGCGAGAGCACGAAAGAGCGCGAGAGAGAGCGCGCGAGAGAGAGAGAGCGCGAGAGCGTGCGCGAGAGTGAGCGAGAGAGAGAGCGTGCGCGAGAGTGAGCGAGAGAGCGCGCGAGAGAGAGCGAGAGAGCGCGTGAGAGAGAGAGAGCGCGAGAGAGAGAGCGAGCCAGGCAAAGCGAGAGCACGAAAGAGCGCGAGCTAGAGAGAGAGCGCGAGAGAGAGAGCGCGAGAGAGAGAGAGCGCGAGAGAGAGAGCGCGCGAGAGAGAGTGCGCGAGAGAGAGAGCGCGAGAGAGAGAGAGCGCGAGAGAGAGCGCAAGAGTGAGCGAGAGAGCGCGCGAGAGTGAGCAAGAGAGCGCGCGAGAGTGAGCAAGAGAGCGCGCGAGAGTGAGCAAGAGAGCGCGCGAGAGTGAGCAAGAGAGCGCGCGAGAGTGAGCAAGAGAGCGCGCGAGAGTGAGCAAGAGAGAGAGCGAGAGAGAGCGCGTGAGAGACAGAGAGCGCGAGAGAGAGAGCGCGAGAGAGAGAGCGCGAGAGAGAGAGCGCGAGAGAGAGCCAGGCAAAGCCAGAGCACGAAAGAGCGCGAGCTAGAGAGAGAGCGAGAGAGAGCGCGAGAGTGCGAGAAAGAGAGAGCGAGAGAGAGCACGCGCGAGAGAGAGAGAGCGAGAGCACGCGAGAGCGCGAGAGAGAGCGCACGAGAGAGAGCGCGAGAGAGAGAGCGCGAGAGAGAGAGCGCGAGAGAGAGAGCGCGAGAGAGAGAGCGCGAGAGAGAGAGCGCGAGAGAGAGAGCGCGCGAGAGAGAGCACGCGAGAGAGAGCGCGCGAGAGAGAGCGCGAGAGAGAGAGCCAGGCAAAGCCAGAGCACGAAAGAGCGCGAGCTAGAGAGAGAGCGAGAGAGAGAGCGCGAGAGTGCGAGAGAGAGCACGCGCGAGAGAGAGAGCGAGAGCACGCGAGAGAGAGCGAGAGAGCGCGCACGAGAGAGAGCGCGAGAGAGAGAGCCAGGCAAAGCCAGAGCACGAAAGAGCGCGAGCTAGAGAGAGAGCGCGAGAGAGAGAGCGAGAGAGAGAGAGCGCGAGAGTGCGAGAAAGAGAGAGCGAGAGAGAGCGCGAGGGAGTGCGCGAGAGAGAGCGAGAGCGCGTGAGAGAGCGCGAGAGACAGAGAGCGCGAGAGACAGAGAGCGCGAGAGACAGAGAGCGCGAGAGACAGAGAGCGCGAGAGACAGAGAGCGAGCCAGGCAAAGCGAGAGCACGAAAGAGTGCGAGCTAGAGAGAGAGTGCGAGAGAGAGAGCGCGAGAGAGAGAGCGCGAGAGAGAGAGCGCGAGAGAGAGAGCGAGCTCGCCAGGCACAGAGAGCGCGAGAGAGCGAGCGCGCCAGGCACAGAGCGAGAGAGAGAGCGCGCGAGAGTGCGAGAGAGAGAGCGAGTGCGCCAGGCACAGAGCGAGAGAGCGAAAGCAAGAGCAAGAGCGAGCGCGCCAGGCACAGAGCGAGAGAGAGAACGAGCGTGCCAGGCACAGAGCGAGAGCGAGAGAGCGCGTGCCAGGCACAGAGCGAGAGAGAGAGAGAGCGAGCGTGCCAGGCACAGAGCGAGAGAGAGAGAGAGAGAGAGCGAGCGTGCCAGGCACAGAGCGAGAGAGAGCGAGCGTGCCAGGCACAGAGTGAGAGAGAGAGAGAGAGCGAGCACGCCAGGCACAGAGCGAGAGAGAGAGAGAGAGCGAGCGTGCCAGGCACAGAGCGAGAGCGAGAGAGAGAGAGCGCGAGCGTGCCAGGCACAGAGCGAGAGAGAGCGAGCGCGCCAGGCACAGAGCGAGAGAGAGAGAGAGAGAGAGCGAGCGCGCCAGGCACAGAGCGAGAGAGAGAGAGAGAGCGAGCGTGCCAGGCACTGAGAGAGAGAGAGAGAGAGAGAGAGAGTGAGCGCGTGCCAGGCACAGAGAGAGAGAGAGAGAGAGAGCGAGCGTGCCAGGCACAGCGAGAGGGAGAGAGAGAGAGCGTGCCAGGCACAGAGAGAGAGAGAGAGAGAGAGCGAGCGTGCCAGGCACAGAGCGAGAGAGAGAGAGAGAGAGAGAGCGTGCCAGGCACAGAGCGACAGAGAGAGAGAGAGCGCGAGCGCGCCAGGCAGAGAGAGAGAGAGAGAGAGAGAGAGAGAGAGAGCGAGCGTGCCAGGCACAGAGAGAGAGCGAGAGAGAGAGAGAGCGTGCCAGGCACAGAGCGAGAGAGAGAGCGCGAGCGCGCCAGGCACAGAGCGAGAGAGAGAGAGAGAGCGAGCGTGCCAGGCACTGAGAGAGAGAGAGAGAGAGAGAGAGTGAGCGCGTGCCAGGCACAGAGAGAGAGAGAGAGAGAGAGCGAGCGTGCCAGGCACAGCGAGAGAGAGGGAGAGAGCGTGCCAGGCACAGAGAGAGAGAGAGAGAGCGAGCGTGCCAGGCACAGAGCGAGAGAGAGAGAGAGAGAGAGAGCGTGCCAGGCACAGAGCGAGAGAGAGAGAGAGAGCGCGAGCGCGCCAGGCAGAGAGAGAGAGAGAGAGAGAGAGAGAGCGAGCGTGCCAGGCACAGAGAGAGAGCGAGAGAGAGAGAGAGCGTGCCAGGCACAGAGCGAGAGAGAGAGCGCGAGCGTGCCAGGCACAGAGCGAGAGAGAGAGAGAGAGAGAGAGCGAGCATGCCAGGCACAGAGCGAGAGAGAGCGAGCGTGCCAGGCACAGAGCGAGAGAGAGTGAGCGCGCCAGGCACAGAGCGAGAGAGAGAGAGAGAGAGCGAGCGTGCCAGGCACTGAGAGAGAGAGAGAGAGTGAGCGCGTGCCAGGCACAGAGAGAGAGAGAGAGAGAGGGAGCGAGCGTGCCAGGCACAGCGAGAGAGAGGGAGAGAGAGAGAGCGTGCCAGGCACAGAGAGAGAGAGAGAGAGAGAGAGAGAGCGAGCGTGCCAGGCACAGAGCGAGAGAGAGAGAGAGAGAGAGAGCGTGCCAGGCACAGAGCGAGAGAGAGAGAGAGAGAGAGAGCGCGAGCGCGCCAGGCAGAAAGAGAGAGAGAGAGAGAGAGAGCGCATGCCAGGCACAGAGAGAGAGCGAGAGAGAGAGCGAGCGTGCCAGGCACAGAGCGAGAGAGAGAGCGCGAGCGTGCCAGGCACAGAGCGAGAGAGAGAGTGAGAGAGAGAGCGAGCATGCCAGGCACAGAGTGAGCGAGAGAGAGAGCGAGCGAGAGAGAGAGAGAGAGCGAGCGAGCGAGAGAGAGTGAGCGAGAGAGAGGGAGACCGAGAGAGAGCGAGGGAGAAAGAGTGAGGGAGAGAGAGAGAGCGAGGGAGAGACAGCAAGCACGCCAGGCACAGAGCAAGCGAGAGAGAGAGAGAGCGAGCGCGCCAGGCACAGAGCGAGAGAGAGAGAGAGAGAGAGAGCGAGCGAGGGAAAGAGAGAGAGCGAGCGAGAGAGAGCGAGAGAGAGAGCGAGGGAGAGAGAGAGAGCGAGGGAGAGAGAGAGAGCGAGGGAGAGAGAGAGAGCGAGGGAGAGAGAGAGAGCGAGGGAGAGAGAGCAAGAGCGCCAGGCACAGAGCGAGCGAGAGAGAGAGAGAGCGAGCGAGTGAGAGAGTGCGAGCGAGCGAGAAAGCAAGCGAGAGAGAGAGCAAGTGAGCGAGAGCGAGAGAGAGGGAGAGCACCCCAGGCCCAGAGTGAGAGAGAGAGAGAGAGAGCACGCGGGACAGATAGAGAGAGAGAGAGAGTGACAGAGAGGCAGAATGGCTTATTGTCAGAATTCCCAAGCTAACAGCACAAGCAAATGCAGGCGAGGCCACCAGTGGTGGGTTATAGGAAATCAGGGAGGAGGGCAGGAGAAAGAGAGGGAGTGCAGAGATCGAGATTGAAGGACTGGAGGATGTTATGGGGATGGGACTGGGCTTTTTCTGTGTATGATAGGAGTGTTATCAGGCTTCTCTTGATACTGACCACGCAACACATGGCAAATAAACCGACAAATGCATTTTCAATGCAGCTGTGTCCCGAGGTACCCAACAATCTACCTGAAACGAGGACCATTCCCAACGACGGGGATTCTGTTGAAAGAACTTCACAGCATCACTAAGCAGCAATACCAGGAGTGAGGAAACGTCACTTGGTGCCGGATGGCCCAATCCTTGAATTATTCCTTTGTGTCTGAGTTACTAGGCAGCAATTAAATGGAATAAACTATATCAGCAATCATCTGGTCTCGGACAGCTGGAGAAGATGTTTGTTTTAAATCGTTCTCTGGGGCTTTCTCCGCTTTCAGGACGGTGTAGAAACACCAGATCGTTTTCACCAGCCGCCTTCACTCAAATACAAGACACTTCGAAACTCGCAGGATGTCCCAAAGCACTTTACAGCTCAGGGAAGTACCTTTGAAGTCCAACCACTGCTGCAACACGGGGATGCAGCAGCCAATTTGTGCACAGGAAGCTCCCGCTAACAGCAACGGGTTGAGCGGCCAGGTCATGGGTTTTTTTAGGCGTTGTTTGAGGAATCAGTGTTGGCCAGGGGGACACCGGGGAGATCCCCCAGCGCAAAGCTGTCAAACTAAATTTAGAAAAAGAGACTGGGAAAACTTGGAATACTTACACAGGGGGTTCCTTCAAACGTTAGGAAAGAATGTGCTGGTTTCCCCCCGTCCCCCACCCTGAGTACTCAGGTACATTTTCAACAATGGTTTTTTTTCTGATTGTGAGATGTGATAGAGAGAAGGAAGGGAGGGGGGGAAAGAAAATGGCTTTATTCTCAAACAATGGATTGAACAAAACAGGATGTGGCTTTTCCATTATTTGTAGACTCAATGTTACACTGATCTTAGCAGAGTAACTCTGAGTAATACTAACAAAGCAAAGCAAGTGTGGAATCTCAATGCACCGGCAGCAACACCATCTCCTCACGCAACGTCTTTACTGCGTCATTGACTTGGTGTTTAAACTGGACACGTGGCATCTTTCTGTTCACTATTGCCTCTCTCTCGTTTGCTACGATCACACACAACACATTCTCCAGGCAAGCGTCTGCAGATTTGACAAAAAAATAAAATTCTGCAGTGGAAAGATCCAACTCCAGATAAAAATGGGCCTGTCCTTTATTTTGCTTTGGATCCTTTGTGCTTTTCAAGCAACTTGTGCTTCTTACACTCATTCCCCAGTTGCCTCTTTTGAACTGCAGTTCCAACAGAGGTCTGGCTTTCTTAAGCAGATTTCAATCATAATGATATTTCTCCACATACAAGGCACTACCTCGACGCACACAGGTCCTGAACTGTACATCACGGATTGATGCAGAACTAGGAGGCCACTTGACCCATTTGTGCCCGTGCTAGATCTTTGCAAGAGCTATCCGATTAGTCCCGCTTTCCTGCCCTTTTTGCCACCCCCCCCTAGTCCTGCAAAGCTTTTCCCTTTTAAGTATTTAGCCAATTCTCTTTTGAAAATTACAATCGAATCAGCTTCCAACGCAACGCATAAAAAAATTCACCTCAGCTTGCCTCAGCCTGTGGATTGGATCATGTGGAGAGCTCCCCCCAGGCCGTTCTGCTAAAAGGCCCTAATCTACCCTAGCGTGTGGGGTTACGGTCGTGGTTCCAGAAGGTGAAACCAACCAGTTTCTTCGTCATACATCGCACTTGAAGACAGAATCACATTCAATTATCAACAGCGTTATTTTTTTTTTCCAAATCTCTAGATTTTGTTTGGTTGGCACACAATCATTCTAAAAGCTATTTGCCAAACTTTTCACGGTCTGAACCCATTCGCTAGTTGCATCTCATGAGAGCGATGTGAAGAAACGTGTTCTGTTTACAAAATAAAGGCAGAGAGATCCTGCAGAACATTGCACACCCTAACCCTTCTCCAAAAGCCACCTCAATAACCCCCTCAATCCCTTCAGAGGCCCACTCCTCCTCCTCCTCCCCACCGTCTCCCTCAATTGAAGGATTGCTTACCCACCTCCCCAACTCAGTGGCGCGCCCCTTTTCTCTCCCCCTTACCCACACTCGCACGAGCACAATTTATCTTCCGTTCACGGGTGAGGGATTCCAGTTACATGGAGAGATTGGAGAAGGGCACTTGCTTTCCTTACAGCGTTAAGGGAAAATTTCAGAGAGGTGTCTAAAAGTCATGGAGGATCCTGAGATGGGGGAACAACAGTTCCCACTGGCTGGAGGATCGTTAACCAGACAGCACCAGGTTTAAAGTGACTGGCGACAAAATCAAGGCTGAGATGAAGAGGCTGTTTTTCAAACTCAGACAGTCATGCTGATCTGGAATGCACTGCCTGAAATGGTGCGATGGAAACAGATTCAACAGTAACGTCCAAAAGGGAGCTGGATGATGTGCTTAAAAGCAGAAAATAACTGCAGGGCTGTGGGAGAAAGAGCAGGGGATTGGAACTAATTGAATAGCTCCATCATCGAGCTGGTGCAGACACGATGGGCTGAATGGTCTCTTTCTGAGCTTTAACATTCTCTAAGGGCGGCTGGTCAAGCCTACCCTGCGCCGCCTTCTGAATCTCTGATGACCACCATTTACAGCATGAGAATGGATCTTAAGTTTGCTTTTCATGATCGAATCCATCGCCGTGTTTGTTTTTTTGAAGTAGGGGCGACTAATGGGGCTGTCATCGCTGGTGCCTGTTCTAATACCCACCTTGAATAGGAATGCTGAGTGGATGCTACAGCAGGAACTTACACATGGACGAAAGGTCATTAACCTGAAATGTTAACGCTTATTCGTCGCTCCACAGATATTGCCTGACCTCCATGGAGTGTTGTCCAGCATCTATTATAGTATTATTCAGTTGGTTGTGAAGTGCAGACGCTTGATACAGAATACCAACATGGGCCATCACTCTAGTGCCGCACAACAGCCAACTCTTTATCATGGAATGATATACCAAAGGTAAATGGTTTTCATTCAGGTCGAAGAGAGAGAGAGAAAGCCCAAGCGAGGAGCATGAAGAAAGAACGGACATGTTTGAATATATTGGTGCGGGGCGCCCCCTACTGGCAAAATGCATGAAATCGGGGGGAAGCATGAAACGAGTCTCCTACACTCAAAAAAAATGTCTGTGGTCCAATGAGTTAGATCAGAGAACGAGATATGTTTATGACAAAGTGAGGGACATGCAGCATACAAAGAGAGAAAAAAAATAAAAAGTGAATATTACCTTGTCTAGAGTTCATTTTTTAATTCATTCCCAGGATGTGAGCGCTGCTGGCAACACCAGCACTTATTGCCATGGAGAAAGGGGGTGGTGAGCTGCCTTCCTAATAGCTGAGCGGCTTGCTAGGCCATTCCAGGGGGCAGTTAAGAGTCAACCACATTGCTGTGGGTCTGGAGTCAGGTGTAGGCCAGACCGGGTAAAGACGGCAGATTTCCTTCCCTGAAGGATATTAGTGAGCCAGATGAGTTTTTACAACAATCGATGATAGTTTTTAAAAAAAAATTCTTTCATGGGACATGGCATTTATATTGTCCATCCCTAATTGCCCTCCAGAAGGTGGTGGTGAGCCGCCTTCTTGAACTGCCGCAGTCCATGTGGTGTAGGTACAGCCACATTGCAGTTAGGGAGGGAGCTCCAGGATTTTGATCCAGCGACAGTGAAGGAACGGCGATATATTTCCGAGACAGGATGGTGAGTGGCTTGGAAGGGAACTTGCAGTTAGTGGTGTTCCCATGTGTCTGCTGCCCTTGTCCTTCTAGGTGGTAGAGGGTGCACATTTGAAAGGTGCTATCCAAGGAGCCTTGGTGAGCAGTTGCAGTAGATCTTGTAGATTGTACACATTGCTGCCACTGTGCGTCGGTGGTGGAGGGATTGGATTTTGAAGGTGGTGGATGGGGTGCCAATAAGGTAGCTGCTTTGTCCTGGATGGTGTCAAGCTTCTTGGTAGTTGTCATGATTACAAGACTAGCTTTTTATTCTAGATTTATTTATCTAACTGAATTTAAATTCCCTAGCTGCTGAGTTAGTATGCAGATACAGCAAGTGATTAGGAAAGCTCATAGAATGTTGTCGTCTATTGTGAGGGGAATTGAATACAAAAGTAGGGAGGTTATGCTTCAGTTGTACAGGGCATTGGTGAGACTACATCTGGAGTGCTGTGTACAGTATTGGTCTCTTTATTTAAGGAAAGATGTAAATGCATTAGCGGTCCAGAGAAGGTTTACTACACTAATACCTGGATTGGGCGGGTTGTCTTATGAGGAAAGGTTGGACAGGCTAGGCTTGTATCCACTGGAGTTTGGAAGAGTAAGAGGTGACTTGATTGAAGCCTTTAAGATCCTGAGGGGTCTTGACAGGGTGGATGTGGAGAGGATGTTTCCTCTTGCAGGAGAATCTAGAACTAGGGGTCACTGTTTAAAAATAAGGGGTCGCTCATTTAAGACAGAGATGAGGGGAAATTTTTTCTCTCAGAGGTCATGAGTCTTTGAAACTCTCTTCCTCAAAAGGCAGTGGAAGCAGAGTCTTTGAATGGACAGAGGTAAATAGATTCTTGATAAACAAGGGGGGTGAAAGGTTATCAGGTATAGGCAGGAGGTTACAACCTGATCAGCCATGATCTGATTGAATGGCGGAGTAGACTTGAGGGGCAGAGTGGCCTACTCCTCCATGTCCTGTATGGTGCAATTTGAACTTATGTCTTTGGATCATTAGTCCAGGTTTCTGGAATTCTACTCTAATAACATAACCACTAAGCTACCATTAGCTCTGATTCTTAATTAGCACATCAACCACAAAACGCAGGAGCAAATAACAATCTCAAACGTAATGCCGATCCACAAGACTTAGAACAAAATAGCACATTGCTTAAACTGGTCTACACAAGGGAAAAAGCAGTAAAATTTCAGGAACTTTGAGTTCTTTGGTAATCAGGTCAAATTGAAGGTGCTGTGAAATGGATCTCACTACATGCATCGACTAGGTTGGTTCAGCAGCAAGTGTTTGTTCAAAAACACCTTATAAATCAATACAAACTGCTGGGTCCGAGTTTCAGAATAAAGTCAACTCTTTTATTTGTTCGTTGATGGCTAACAGAAAGTTTAAGTTGAGCTACTTTGCTTACTTCAATCCTTCCCCAATCCAGAAAGAATCATCCCCAGGGCTGACAAATCTAAACTGACGTTGCAAGCGGAATCTGTGGAGTGGGGTCAAACTGGTCAAACATCCATGCTAAAAGGTTGGGCCAACACCTGACACTCTTATTGTCGTTACATCTCATCACCTCAGTCCCCCATACTGCAAATCCTGCTTTAAATTAAGCCGCTACTTTATATACAATCCTCAGTCCTGACCCTGATCGATTCAGACTGCCTGTTGAAAGGCTGAGTGTTCCAAAGACTAGATGCAAATACACTTTTAGCACGTTGGCAACTTTGGCAGTCACAAGCTGAGCCTCCCAGCAAACGAAAAACTGCAGGTGCTGGAAATCTGAACAATCTCGGCGATTAAATCCTTCTGTTACCGGCCGATAAACCAACGTGCGCAAAGAAAAATGAAAGCTCATTTTACCCACCAGCCACCAAACGGACCAATCTCCACACCTTAGGGGAATTGGACGCCTAAAGCAATCCAACATCTGAAAGAGGCGGCTGAGGGGGATGGGCCTGATGGAGGTCTTTAAGATTATGGACAGGTTTTGACAGTGGTGACCTGGAAAAGACGTTTCCAGTGAACAGCGGAGACCAGAACCGGGAGCCATAAAAATAAAACAGTCGCTGGTAAATCCGACAGGGAATGCGGGAGAAACTTCTTTACCCAGAGAGGGGCGGGAATGTGGAACTCGCTCCCACAGGCAGTGGTTGGGATGAAGAGCGTTGCATGCATTTCAGGGGAAAGCCAGATAAACACATGAAGGATAAAAGGAACAGAAGGATAGGTTGATGGGGTTAGAGCAAATTAATGGTCACTGAAGTGCCTCTTCCCGCTGCCAGTGCTATTCCACCTGCGGCGGGGAGGCCTCGCCAAGTGGGTAGCCCGGCGGCTTTTTAACTACATGGTCTGGTGCTGGGCAAAAGGCGGGGGCCTGTGGGAGCCCTGAGCCCACCAGAGGCACCCCTCCTCCACGAGGTCACACTGCCCCTTTAATCCTCCTCCTCGTCCTCGCCTCCCTACCCCGGCCTCTTAAACCTGGCCCCTCACTGGGGCCTGCCAGCCAGGCCTCGCCAACACCCCGGGACGTAGCTGAAGTCTGCCATCGATAACTACCCCTTCTTCAGGGGCTGGCTGTACGGTCCGGATAGTGACCACCCTCAAGACCGGTGCCGCTGGGACCAATCGGCCAATCCGATTGGTCGTCAGCTTTGGGGGGGTGGGACTTCCACCCGAGATGGTGCCGGAAGACTTGACCTTAGGCAATTAACACCCCGCGGCGGGGGGTGTGGGGGTTAAATGGCAAATGGCTGCTGGGCTTAGTGGGGGGGGGGTGCGTCCCCCTGTCGACTCTCTGGAAGGCAGGGTGGGAAACCCTGTTTTCCCAAAATCCTGCCCAATAGACTTGTTGGGCTGAGAACGGCCCTCGCCGCAAAGATTTAATGTAAAACAGCCCCCCTCGGCTTCTCATTTGACAGCCACGCGAAAATCCAATGTTCTGCGGCCTAAAAACTTTCTTTAGCGTTTTATTGCCACAATCGAACTGAAGGAACAGCTGGAGAACAGGGTTAAAACTGTGATAGTGCGATAAGCCTGTTAACGGACACTCGAGTGGAAAGGCCCCATCATTCATTCCTCTCACAGTTTATACGAAGAAGCTGCTGATTCACAGGAACAGTTTGTACCGAAGCTAAGGGTTTATTGGTGACTCTTTAGCCAGTCAACTGATCAATGATTAGATCAGCATGTGGACCCAGCACGTCACACAAGAACATCTAGCGGTATGCTTACAGTGCAGTCTACTCAAAACGTGCGTTATTTTTTTGCTGTACTTTAAAAGTCAAAATACAGTTTCATTTATTGAAATGGCATCTTGCCAAAGGCCTGTCCGCTAAGCAGTATTTTTTTCCATCAGTAAGCAGCATTTAGTGTACGTGTATAACCTTGCAACCTCGTGACTGTAAACACTATTCCAGTCATAATTCACTGGTGAATACACAGGTCAGCAGCACTTCAAGAGATCGCACCAAAACTTTAAATATTTGTCAAAGTTTTCAACAAAAAAATTTGCACCCAGACTGCTTCTGCGGAACCCAGTGCTGATCCTAGTCATACCGTCGGTTAAAACGATAATCAGGAAGGATGGCCTAGTGGTAACGATGCTGGGCTAGTAGTAGTAGTAGCAGCACAGAGGCTCGGGCTTATTATCTGGGGACAGAGGTTCAGATCCCACCATGGCCGATGGTGGAATTTAACTTCAATTATTCAATCTTGGAATTAAAATCCAGTCTCAGTAATGGTGACCATGGAACAGTCAAGCTCGTCATAAAAACCCATCTGATCCACTAATACTCTTTAGGGAAGGAAATCTGCCACCCTAACCCGGTCTGGCCTGCGTGACACTATGTGGTTGGCTCTTAGCTGCCCTATGAAATGGCTTAGCAAGCCACTTAGCTCACCAGCACCTCCTCATGGGCAATTAGGGATGAGCAACAAATGCTGGTCTCGTCAGCAATGCTCAAATCCCATGAAAGAATTTTTATTTAAAAAAAGTGAAAGTGCCTCATGTTATCCTAACGCCTGGACTATGATGTACTTTAAACCAGAAGATAATTCCTGATGAAAGGTCATGGATGAGAAATGTCTCTCTCTCTCTCTCTCCACAGATGCTTCCTGAACTGTTGAGTGCCCCTTGTTCACCTTCATGACTTTCCACTTCCCTTTTCAGAGCCTTCAACAATAACTTTATTTACGCAGCATCTTTAATGCACTAACACATGCCCAGAGGCTTCACAGGAGCATTATAAAACAGCATGCAACACTGAGCCCACATAAAGAGGTGGGTCTTAAGGAGTGTTTTAAAGGATAAAAGCGAGGTGTAGGGAGGGGATTCCAGAGCTTGGGGCCTACGCAACTTCTGCCGACGGTGGAGCGATTAAAACTGGGGATGCCCAAGAGGCCAGGATTAGAGGAGCGCAGGGGTCAGCTGTTGCTTTAGGGATGCTTTTGAACTTGCAGAAAATAGTCAACATCGTCATTCTCAGCGGACTGCAACGTTGAGCTGCAACAATATAAATGACCCTGAACACAGCCCTCAGCTTAATAGTTTGTCCATAACTCGACCACATTGAAAGCAAATGAAACACAGTTTTACCTGCTGGGTTACCAGCTTGCCAACCTGTTGTTTTGCCGGCACCGGGGGCTGCAGTCGGCTTGAAGGCTGGGCCAGGCGGAGCAGTAGCTGGTGACGTGTGGCAGACCCCACCTGGATGCTTGGTCATGGGCTTGACTGAAGCTGTGGCTGGGCCAATGGGCTGAGGGACCTCCGCACCATCTCCGCTGTAAAAGAGCAAAGGAAATCGGCCCTCAGTTCCTTAAGTAATAGTTTCCATAACGCTCACAGGTTAGGGATATTCCTGGAACAGCCACTTCATTCCGGACCTATGAAGCAAATTCCCTTATTCAAGGCTGAAATCTAAATTGTAACAATGCTGCAATGTTTTTGTTGCTGCTTAAAGTCAAGTATCGTGAAGGAGATTTTTATTACAGTTGAGTTTCTGCTTTGGGCTGGAAGAAACAGTTTTGGCTTTTACTTTTTTTTTAAATAAAAAAAGTGCTTTGCCATCTATTCTATGTAAAGTACCTGCGTTAATGGAGTCATTTTTGGAGGCTTGGGAAGAACGTACATTATGTTCTCAGCTCAGAGGAGCACCACACCATTGGTGATAAAAATAAACATTTACACATCGTTCATCAATGTGCTTCACACTGTGTGTCAGAGCAGATCCAGTTCCAGCCCATATTATCGGCATCAAGTCCAAAGCACCAGCGGAAAAATGGCTAAGTAAGGAACTGTTCCTTTGCTTCAATCCAATAAAAGCACTCAGAACCTCACAGCGCAAAAGCAAGTCACCTGACCCCATCATGCTAGCTCTTTGAAAGAGCTGTCCAATTTAGCCCCACACCCCAATTATCTCCCCCAGAGCCCAACAAATTAACTCTCTTCAAGCTCATGGCCAATTGCCTCTCAAAACATCCAAAAGAATCGGATTCCACCACATTTCCAGTCAGTGGTTTCCTGATCTTAACACATCAGTGAAGATTTTTTTCCTTGTTGCCCCTCTACTTCATTTGCCAATTAGTTAAAGTCCACCACCTTTGGTTGATGGTTGGCCTTGTGGTGCAGTGGGTGGCGCCCCTGCTTCTGACCCAGGAGCTCCAGGTTCGTCCCACCCCAGGACTTAACGGCCATGGAAGGTGGGCTCATAACGTGTCCAAACAGGTTGAGTGTCAACCCGCAAACCCTTCCAACACAGACCAATGGCAGGTGGTAAGAAAGGGAGAGATTCCTGGACAGCCATGTGATGGAAAGAGGGTTGGAGCCTCCACCATCACTATCTGTGGCTCCAGACTACAACAGCCATGGAAAAGTGCAACGTTGCCACGGCAACTCAGACTTCCTGAGTGACATGTAACACTGCCACCACCTCGGGTTAGCTTCTGCCTACTTGCTCTGTCAAAATATTTTAGGATTTTGAATAACTCCATTAGGTCTCCCCTTAACCTTCAATGCTCCAAGGAGAACAATTCCAGTCTCTCCAAGCATCATCCTGGTAAACTCCTCTGTACCCTGTTCAGAGTTTCGACGTCCTTCCCAGAATGAAACAGTGTACCAGCCATAATACTCCATTCCGAAGCCTGATCTGTAAATGTTTAGTGTGACTTCATTGTTTTTGTATCATTGCTCCTACTTACAAAGCCAAGAACCCCAAATGCTTCCTTAACTTTTACTTAATACATAGAATTTACATCAAAACAGGCCGCTTGGACAATGTTTATGCGCACGCGATCCTCCAACCTCCCTGTTTCATCCACTATGTTAACATATCCTTCTTTTCCTTTCTCCCACATAAACTTATCCAGCTTCCCCTTAAATGCATCTATGTTGTTCACTTCAACCATTCCATGTGGTAGTGAGTTTCATACTCTCAACACCCTCAGCCATGACAGCCCTTTTGAATCTCTCATGGGATTTATCAGTGACCCATCTTATGCTAGAAACACCGTCAGAAAATGTACCCTCTTCACATGCACAATTCACGTGCTGCAACTCCTAATCACTACTTCAATTGGAGTAGCGAGTACACTTGAGGTGTCAGCCATGGCTCAGTTGATAGTGCTCTCGCCTCAGAGTTAGAAAGTTCCGGGTTCAACTTCCACTCCAGGACTTGAGCACAAGAATCAAGGCCGGTACCTCAGTGCAGTGGTGAGGGAATGCTGCACTGTTAAACTTTCAGATGAGATACCAAGCCAAGGGACTGCTCTCCCCTCACACGTAAGACATTCAGTGGCACTATTTTGAAAAAGAATAGGGAAGTTCTTACCGGTGCGCTGGCCAATATTTATCCCTCAAACGACCATCGCTAGAAACAGATTATTTGGTCATTACCACATTGCTGTTGGTAGGAGTTTGCTGTGCGCAAAATTACAACAGTGATTATACTTCAGAAGTGTGTCATTGGCTGCAAAGTGCTTTGAGATGTCCTGTGGTCCTGAAAGGCACTTTTTAAATTCAAGTGCTTCTCTCTATCAAATTCTTTGGTAACTAATAGTGATCAGCTTGGTTTCCTTTGAATTGTCCAATTTCATCAGGAGCTTTACAATTCAAAAGGAAAGGGAAATGATCACTGCACTCCTAATTACAGTCTCAACATCTGGGTGCATGAATGCATGCGCGGATGGACAGACAGACAGCAAGCCTGCACATCGGCAAGTATCTAGTCAGACAAGAAACAAGAGAACATGTTAAAAGAGGTATAACTATATATAACCACTATATGTTCATAAGATGGGTTTCTCTCAGTTTCTGCAGCTTTAGGTATATAGGAATAGTAGATTGATTTTTCCCTGTACACACAAAATGAAATACATTGGCAGAAATATTTAATACAAATTATATCGACACTATTGCATTACACAAAACACTCTTCTCAGGTTAAGTTGTACCGTTTCAAATAATAATTAACTTGCATTTATTTCCTGTTCCATTAACAAACAATTTTGGGTATCAATACAACCTCAAAAACACTGAAGCAATTAATATGTAAAGATGCCTAATTTTGTAATCTAGTAACAATGAATCACACTGGAAGAGTGTATTGCATATTAGCTGATCGGGCAGTCGTCTGGACACAACATTTGACCTTAGTGGCTTCTGGCTCGAAAAACATCAAATGAAACTGGCCAGTGTTTTTTGCTCCTGATCAATTTTGCCAATGACTCCTGTTGGAAGGTGTGCACATATGTGGGGTCATTAGAGGAGAATAAGTCTGGGTCCAGGTGTGATAATCTCTGCAAACAACTCCGGGTTCCCAGGGTTCACTTTGGGAAGGTATGTGGATTACTCTCTCCTGGGATGCCCACAGGAGGGCAGACATCCAATCTGTCAATACCAGAGCAGATAGGGAGAAGCTTTTACCGGTTAACGGGAAGATTGATAGCCAGAGGACACGGATGCAAAATAACGGGTTAAAGAAAAAAAGCCCGGGCTGGGAGAGAAGAGGAGGAACGTTTTCCCTACACAGCGAGTTATGACCTGGGACATGTTGACTGAAAGGGCGGTGGTGGGTGCAGATTCAACAAGTACTTTCCAAAGGGAACTGTATAAATACTTTTTTAAAAATGCATGGTTGCAAGGAAAGAGAGGGATAATGGAACTAATTGGTAACTCTTTCAGAGACCCAGTACAGTCATGATAGGCTACATGGCCTCCTCCTGTGCACCACGTTTCTATGTTTGATTCTGGGCTGCTATTGTCACTTGAAAACAATGCAGGATTGGTTTGAATGACTATTACTGATTAACAGCCAAAATATCACGGGAGACAGCAGGTTTAAGTATCAATACAATTGTTCTCCCTCCCCATATTGTTTGCTTCCTTTCCCATTTCTGTCCCAGATTAGTTTCCTTGGGCAGAATTTTGCCCTTGAAGGCGGGCGGGCCCCACCGGCTCGGCGGTGGGCTGGCAGCCGATCGCCACTGCCGCTGAAATGGGCCCAGCCGCCATTTTGAGTGGGTGGGCCGCCCGACGGGAAGCGCTATGCACTTCCTGTGCAGGCTGGGGGGGAGGGATTCCCCAACTGTCAGAGTGCGCTCTGAGCGCATGCGCAGGAAAGAACGCACATCACCCTGAGGCTAAGCGCTGCCTCAGGGAGATCGCTGAGAGTGTTTGAAACTTTAAAAATAGAAAAATAAAAAAATTATTAGCATGTCCCCCCTCATGTGACAATGTCACACGAGATGGGACATGTTCATAAATATCACAAAAACTTTATTAAACTTTTTAAAAACAGACATGAAACCTCACCCGCCAGTGGATGAGGTTTCATGTTTTTTCTCCTTCCCGCCGGGGCTCCTGGCCTGCCCGCCAGCCTTAAGGTTGGACGGGCAGGACCTTTAATTACCTTAATGATCCTGTCAATGGCCTCAATTGGCCATTGACAGGTCGGCGGGCGGACAGCTGATTTCGCTGTCCCCCCAGCCTTCCTGAATATTTAAATGGGGCGAGGTGACATCGGGGGTTCCCACCGACATCATCCCGCGTCGGCGAGCGGGCCCCGCCCCCAGCTCGCCGACGGAAAAATTCTGCCCCTTGTGTTCATAACGCGGCCCACGTACATCTCATTGGACCCTAGCGACGTGCAAAGTGATTGGTGCCCCTTTCACCCAAACATGATCTGATCAAGATTCTGGCTTCTTAAAATGAAAGGGGGTGGGGCGAATAGGAGAAACCCTGCATGGAAATACTTCTAAGGTGCAGTCACACTCTAGCCAGTGCACCAATGGACAATGTTTGGCTTTGTACGGATAATGTCCTTAATGTAAGCACTTTCCGCGGTTAGCGTCTGGACTGGAAACTGGAGGCAATGTGAGCGACACCCCCAGGAGAGGGCAGTCTTACTCCACTTCACTTGGGACTTTGGGCCTCGGCTCTCACTCCAAAGCTCCACTCCCCATTCACGTTAAAAGCTCTTGAAGCATGAACACACCGTCAGGTACCATTACTCAACCTAGATCTCCTCATCCGTCCAAATCTCCCGTTTCATAGGAAGGCCAAGCCTAGATCGCCCGACCAACAACCTGCATTCGTATAGCGCACTCAACGCAGTAAAACGTCCCGAGGTGCTTCACAGGAGGTTATCGAGCAACATTTGACACTGAGCCACGTAAGGAGATATTAGGACAGGAAGGTAGGTCTTAAGAAGTGTCTTAAAGGAGGAGCGAGAGGTGGGGGGACGAAGAGGCTGAGGGAAGGAATTATAGGGCACAGGATCTAGCCAGCTAAAGGGTAACCACCAATGGCGGAGAGTTGAAAATTGGGGATGCATAAGAGCCCAGAATTAGAGGGGGGCAGAGATTTTGGAGGATTTCAGGGCTGGAGGAGATTACAGAGATAGGGAGGGGGGGGTGAGGCCGTGGAGGGATTTGAAAACAAGGATTAGAATCCAATTTAGCAGTACCGTAGGTTCACACAATGTAGATTTCCAACCAATCCAATTTTACCCTTCTATAAGGCGCTACTTGGCCAAAAGACTGAGAAATATTACCTAGACATTGAAGACTTAATTGGCGAGATTGAAAAGATTTTGCAAGAAGATTTTTCTGTAGAGGAAACTGATTCATGCCATGTAACGCTGTGAAAACAGAAAGGTCGGGTAAAAGAAGAGCACATTTGTAGGTACAGTAGAAAGTGGTGTTCAAAAGGAAGAGCTTGAGTGAGGTCAGAACCTTACCTTCTTGCTCTCTAACCTTCCCTCCAACACCTTGTCCGAGTGGATTTGTTAACTAACCCATTCCCACGCTATCAAGTTACCCAGGAATGGTATGGGTCGACTATTTCACGTTTTGCCTTTCTCTCTCGACTGGGAGAAGTATGAGTCTCTGCTCAGCACGTGAAAGCAAAGTGTAGGGGCTCACACTTGGGAGAGCACCCCCACCACCCGCCCAATCCCCCTCCAAAACTCTGTGCCGATACAGTCCCAATCTGGGTCACCTGCTTCTAAGATCCACCCTCATTATATTTACCAGTTTCGCATTAGATACTGCATACTTAATTCACACATGCAGGCACATGGTCTAAAGTTGAGCACATTAAATTTCCCAGTAAATTGTGCAAGCAATGGCCTTGGTCCCATTATTTAAAATAGGTCCCACTTTGGCTTTGAGAGACTTTCTAGAGCTTCTGAAGGTCACCAAGCATTCAGCCAATACACATTCTGTACACAAAAGATTCTGGGTGTAAATTCAATACATGAGATGACAGATTTGAGAATTTCTTCCAGCGCCCTGTAAAGGGCAGGAAACAGCCTTACAAGTGTTCACAACTTTGGGCTTCAAATGAAAGGTCTGTCACTGATGAGGACAGTAAATCCCTTCAGGGGGCTACTGCCATCAGGGCATCTCGGTGCTGCTTTAGGAGGTATTGATTGCAGTGTGTGTCTTTTTAATTGGACTTGCTGTGTGTGTCTGATGAATCACGAGCACAAACCCACCTCCTATAACAATTGATCACCATCACTGGAATGGCATTCAAAGCTTGCAATGACACACTAAAAATTATTTTCCATTATTTGCACCAATTGTCGACATCCAGCTGTGTTTACAGAGGCTGTGGCACCTTGTCCGAAAATGACAGATACAACCTGCACAAAGCAGAGATTCTGTAGAAAGACATTCCATCATAGAAAAAGCATTGCGAGGGCACTAGGGACGCTGAGGCTGCAAGTATTTTTTTTTTTGGGTAGTAGAGAAATCGAGGGATGTGGGGATAGAGCGGGAAAGTGAAGTTGAGGTAGGTCTTGTTGAATGGCGGAGCACGCCCGAGGGAGGGGCCGAATGGCTTACTCCGGCTGTCATTTCTTATATTCTCACATAATCCAAGAGGTAAATTGTAAGATCAGCGACTACTCCCACACAACAGAGCCAAGAATTCAATACATGCTGAAAGCAGGGACTTAAAACGAAGGTGCCATTCTCTTTTGCTCTAATTCAACGATTACTCGATTTTGCTAAGTGGGTTCACGAGGAAATCTTCGGGTTTTTTTTTGTCACGGGATCAAGGGGAGGGAGGGGGGTGAAACTGGACGTTCAGCGTCAGAATAGACGCTCCATCCTCGGCTGTAGGGACCCCCCCTGCCATTTCACGTGCTGTTCAAAGGGCTCTAAGCTCTGGCAGCGCACCTGTTCACTGCTCAATAAACCAAGAATGTATGTTCCATAACACGGCCATTTAATGTGGTAATACTGCCCGGCTCAGCTGCTCAAAGTACATCTCACAGTTGTGCACAATCCCAAACAGGGATATGGTTTATGTAAGCCAACACTGGTCCATAAACGAGTTGGACGCGTTAATGGAATGAGCCTGTTGGTGCACGTGCACGCGCATGCACACGCACGTGCAAAGAGAGACACTTTGTCCAATATTGTTTGAAAAGAGAGAAATGTGGCCAAAGATTTTCATCTTGCACATATCAGGACAAACACAAGAATGCCAAATTTCAAATGCCTTCTTGTGTTTGTCCTGATGTCTGCACGATGAGAAGCTTCAGCAACACGTTTCTATTTCAACAATATTGAAATTCTGCGCACGCTTTTCCCTTCAAAGTAATTTGATTTATAATTTTAGCAATTTTTTTGATAAGCAGTAACGGCTTGAATATCTAAAATAAGAACAGAAAATGCTGGTCAAGCAGCGTCTGTGGAGAGGGAAGCAGAGTTAACATTTCAGGCCAATGACCTCCGATCAATACTGGAAGAAGTTAGAGATTTAACAGTGTTTGAGCAAGTAAAGAGCCAGGGAAAGTGGGTGGCGGGGGGGTAGAGGAGGAAAGAACAATGGAAAAGGGACAATGGTGCCAGACACAAAAAAAAAGGGAGTGCCCAGAGGGGATGTAAATGGTTACAGCAGAATCATTACTACCTGCTGTCTGAGGAAACAGGGTTATGATCTGAAATTACTGAACTCAATGTCCAGTCTGGAAGGCTGTGAAGGGTCTAAGCAAAATACGAGTTGCTGTTCCTCGAGCTTCCAATGAGCTTCACCGGAAGTTGAAGTGGGGTCTAGGACAGTGGAGGTCAGACTGGGAGTGGGGTGGGAAGTTAAAGTGGCCAGAACTGGAGAAGTGCAGAGATCTCAGGAGTTTACAAAGATAGGAAGGGGGGCGCGAGGGCATGGAGGGATTTGACAACAAGGATAAGGATTTTAAATCTGAGGCGTTGCTGAGCTGGGATCCAAGGGAGGTCAGCAAGCACAGGGGGTGATTGGTGAACAGGGCTTGGTGTGAGGTAAGGCACAGTCGACCAGCAGAGATTTCGATGAGCCCAGAGTTACGAAATGGAGGTGTAAAGAGGTAAATGCGCTTTTCTTGTTCTCTCCCTCATTCCCGCTTTGAAAGGCACTCTGCCTGCCTTGGAGAAGGGTAGGCTTTGGACTGACCAAGCCACGCGGAGCCAAGCCACTCACTGTCTTTAGGCTTTAATGGCACTTTTCCAAACGTCCCAGAAAAGTTTCTGGCTGTTCGCGGAAAACACTTTTCATTCAAAATGAAATCTCTTTAACAATTGCGCCTATGCATTCCCAAAGAAAAGCCGAAATTCTTGGCCAGGCAGATTCCTGGTGCTGGCATCAGTACACCAGCTTATGGGTCTTCAAGTGCAAGTTAGCGTTCGTGCAAATACCGTAGGACAGAGCAATGAGCCCATCAGTGTTGGAGGCTGGAACAGTCGATGCACTCGTCCCCGCTACTTTCCAGCACAAACAGAATGTAACATATCCAACAGAACACCACCTATATTTGTAAATGTGCCACACACATGCTGCTCTCAGCTGTCCAATTACTCTCGACAATGAAGACAGCAACTGCATTCAGTCCTCCGTGCTTCTGGGGGCTGTGTACGCCCGATCAGCTCTCGTGGTTACAGAGTCAGATGGCTTCATTCCTCCCCCCCCTCCAAACACACTACTAATGGGTGTTCGTATACATCTTGGGAGAGGAAAGCGTGGAAATTAAAAGCGAATTAAGAAGCTGCACCAAACTTGGGGCGTTTTCTCAGCTGCAAAGTTCACTCTCGCACAAAGAACAAATTGTTCAGGCGTTTAAACCATTAAAAAGAAATCAGGAGTGGATCAACTATTTCCTCTGGCTTGGGGAGAATACAGAACAAGGGGATGTAATCTTCAAGATTGAGCCAGGCCATTTGGAAAGCAATGTCTCCACACAAAAGGGAGAAGGCAAATGTGAAACTCTCACAGGTTGTGGACCCTGGGACAATTGCAACGTCAGCGTGATTAAAAACACAAATACTTACCTTCGGAGGTCGGGAACTTCCACCCTGTACCTTCCACACGTGCGGTGGCCAGGAAATAGCGGGCACACGTGCAGCTCCTGTCTTTTGCATTCTTTAGGCCAGGAACCAGCCATGCGCGGCTGTGCAGTGGAAAAGCAGCAGAATGGCGCAAAAAGCAGGTCAGGTGACCTGCTAGTGGAGCGCCATTGCGCTGAGTGTGTCCCAGGGAGTAGGGCACGGAGGGGGAGGTCCCAGAAGAAAGTCCCAGGCACAGACAAAGACAGGGATCAGAGAGAAGTCCCAGTAGACAAGCTAAAAAAAAAAGGAGCAGAGCAATAGGCTCTGAGTTAAAGAGAGAGTTGCAAGGAGCAGACTTGAAGCAAAGCAGGCTTGAGAGAAGCCCTGAAGATCCAAGGAGGCTGCCAAAAATTGGTGACTCCTTACTGCGGGCTTTTTGGAGCAGTGGTGTTTTGCTTGGCACAGCCGGGGACCTGAAATTGTGCCGGGAAGGTGAAGTTTGGGAATCTCGGAAGGCGAGGTTGAAACCCTGCGAGGCGAGCCATTATTGCAGCCTTCCGAGTGGGAGTGATGTTTGGAGAGAACTCCAAGGCCGGTTCTTCAAATGTGGAGATTGTTTTTCTCACTGAGGTTTCCAAAGTGTCAGTGAAACTGGTCGGCTCACAATGTGAAAAAAATGTCTGGGTGGGTTGTTGAGAAATCCATGGAAGCTGCTTTGGTTGCAACTGTCATTTATTGTATAATGTTCACCTGTTAATTCACATGTACCTCATACTTGCCTGGAATACTAGAGTATAAGATAGATATCGTAATTTGTTTTATTTTTCTGAATTTGTATATGTCTGTAAAGATATTGCTGGGGTGAAAGAATAGTGAATATTTGAATCACGTTCGTGTGTTTGTATTAAGATTTTCTCAACCATTTTGTCTGGTGTAATATCGTTCATTTTTCTTGTTTAGTAAATATTTTATTTTTTGTGTTACAAGTTCATCAGCAGACTCATGTGAATTTGTTCAGTAACTTTCCTCCATGGTTTCTGAAAAAAGTTAGTATCCATCAGGCCAGGTTTCACTCTGGGATCTGACTTTCCCAGTATTAACATCAGCTGTGATTGTAACATTAGGGACTGCGAACGATAGATTAATGCATGTTAAGGGTATTAAGGGGCATGGAACTAAGGTGGGTAAGCAATGTTGAGGTACAGGTCACCCACAATCTCACTGATTGGCAGCAGAACAGGCACAAGGTGCTAAATTGACTACTCGTATGTAACATGGATATTCATTGAAGGCACTACGATAATGTCAAGAGGACGGACGAACAGCAAAACCTGGCTTGATCAGCTGGACAAGTGAGCTGCTAAAAGAGCAAAAGGACTGAGGGGCTTCCTGAGTTAGAGCTACAGACATGGTGGAAGGGGACAGGTACCACACAACTAATACAGTGCCAAACTCTTAAAAAGGACCAATTTCCTGTATCCTGTAAATCAGCATAGAGAGGTGAGAATGATCTGTGGAGGGAGAAACAGAGTGAACGTTTCAAGTCCGTATGGCGTCTTCAGAGCCCTGAATGAGAGCCATACGGACAGGAAAGGTTCACTCTGCTTCTCTCTCCACAGATGCTGCCAGACGTGCTGAGATTTTCCAGCACTTTCTGTTTTTATTTCAGATCTCCAGCATCTGCAGGATTTTGCTTTTATTCACTAGAATGATACCTGGACTCAAAGAGTTAAGCCACATGGTCAGATTAAACAAATTAGGGTTGTATTCCCTGGTAGTCAGAAGGTTAAGGGGAGATTTGATCAAAGTTTTCAAGGTATTAAGCAGAACAGACAAGGTAGAAACAATTTCTGCTAGTTGGTAAGTCGAAGGTTCCGTTATGTTGGAAAATAGCAAATGTAACTCCTTTATTCAAAAAGGGAGACAGAAAGCAGGAAACTACAGACCAGTTAGCTTAACATCTATCAAAGGGAAAATGTTAGAGGCTGCTATGAAAGATGTTATAGTGGGGCTCTTAGGAAAGTTTAAGACAATCAGACAGAGTCAGCATAGCTTTGTGAAAGGGGAAATCATGTTTAACCAATTGATTGGAATTCTTTGAAGAAGTAACACATGCTGTGGATAAAGGGGGACCAGTGGATGTACTGTACTTAGATTTCCAGAAGGCATTTGATAAGGTGCCACATCAAAGGTTATTGCAGAAAATAAAAGCTCATGGTGTAGGGGGTAACATTGGCATGGATAGAAGATCGGCTAGCTAACAGGAAACAGAGGGTAGCCATAAATGGATCTTTTCCTGGTTGGCGGGATATAACGAGTGGTGTGCCACAGGGATCAATGCTGGGGTCTCAAGTGTTTACAATTTATATAAATGACTTGGACGAAGGGACAGAGGGTACGGTTGCTAAATTTGCTGATGACACAAAGATAGGTAGGAAAGTAAGTTGTGAGGAGGATGTAAGGAAGCTACAAAGTGACACAGATAGGTTAAGAGCGTGGGCAAAGACCTGGCAAATGGAGTATAATGTGGGCAAATGTGAAATCGTCCATCTTGGCAGAAAGAATAAAAATGGATATCATTTAAATGGTGAGAGATTGCAGAGCTCTTGAGATTCAGAGGGATCTGAATATCCTAGTGCATGAATCACAAAAGGCTAGTATGCAGGTACAGCAAGAAATTAGGAAAGCTAATAGAATGTTATCGTCTATTGTGAGGGGAATTGAATACAAAAGTAGGGAGGTTATGCTTCCATTATACAGGGCACTGGTGAGATCACATCTAGAGTAATGGATACAGTATTGGTTTCCTATTTAAGGAAAGATGTAAATGCGTTAGAAGCAGTTCAGGGAAAATTTACTGGACTAATACCAGGAATGGGTGGATTGTATTATGAGGAAAGGTTGGAAAGATTAGGCTTGTATCCTCTGGGGTTTAGAAGAGTAAGAGGTGACTTGATCGAAACTTTTAAGATCTTGAGGGGTCTTGACAGAGTGGATGTGGAGAGGATGTTTCCTCTTGTGGGAGAATCTAGAACTAGGGGGTCACAATTTAAAAATAAGGGGTCGCTCATTTAAAACAGAGATGAGGAGAAATTTTTTCTCTAAGAGGGTTGTGAGTCTTTGGAACTCTCTTCCTCAAAAGGCAGTTCAAGCAGAGTTTCTGAATACTTTTAAGGCAGAGCTAGATAGATTCTTGATTAACAAGGGGGTGAAAGGTTATCTGGGGTTGACAGGAGGTTACAATAAGATCAGCCATGACTTTATTGAATGGCGGAGCAGGGTTGAGGGGCCGAGTGGCCTATTCCTGCTCCTAGTTTGCATATATGCTCATTTGTAAGACCAGGGGGTAAGGTCCAAGGTATTATTGCCAGACCTCTCAGGAATAAAATTAGCAAACACTTCAACACACTAATGGTAGAAGAAGTTTGGAGCTCTCTTCTGCAAATGGCAACTGATGCTAGATAATTAATTTTAAAACTGAAATTGATAGATTTTTGTTAGCCAAAGGTGTTAAAGGAAATGAGTCAAAGGCGGGTTTTATGGAATTAGGCTCCAGATCAACTATGGTCTCACTGAATGGTGGAACAGGGTTAAATGGCCTCCTCCTGTCCCCATGTTCCTGGTGGCTCGTCTCACTCTCCTCTCCATTCTACTTGGGTCAGGGACTATTTACTGAAGTGGGGGTGGGAACGAAGGAAGAGTCTTGGGTGCCCAATTGCAGGTGACCCCTGGCTCAGAGTGAAGAAACAAACTCGCTAAACATGCTGAAAATTTTAAACTTAACCTGGGGCAATAATTGCAAAACAATCTCACAATTATAATGCAGCTTCTTAGATCTACCACAATCTCACATGGGAAGGGGCACACACCATGCTGATCTTCCCTTACCTCTTGTTCTTCTGCACGTACAGAGAGCTGGTGGACTGGCGTTTGGGCAATTTAAAGGGTTGTGCAGGTGGAAGCTTTGCAACTGGAGTGATGAGCAGAGCGTCCAGGAGAGACGGAGATACAGCAGGCTCAGACAGTCTATTAGATGTTTTTTAAAAAAAAATTGCAAAAGAATATCAAGGAGAAGAGAATCAGAAAGAAAATATACCGAGCAAGGCGGAACAGGATATGGGAAGAAGTATTTCATTTAAAAAAAAATAAAGTGCTAGAACGTGTGTGTCAGGCAGATGAGTTTGAGGATTCTAACTGATCTAACACCCAAAGGCTACGGTGCACAGGACACTTTAAAGAGGAGAGTCCAACATCTCATTGCTACTCTGTTAAGATCTGCATAAAACATTTACTTTTTTTAATGTAATAAAGTTAAACATCGAGACTTGTTTACCATGTCAACCTATTTGAGCTACAATCACTAATCCATGGTAATCTCCATGATACCCGTTAGGCACCACAAGATTATCCTCTCAGTGGTCATCATGTATAACCGTTACATGAGAGTGTTTCTCAAGATCCTTATAGCTATTGAAGCCTGTTTAGACTTGGTTTAAAGTGCCTGAACTCCCCAATGAGTTTATAATCTCTCGTAGGTATCCAGAATTTTCTCTACAAAACCTACGTATTTCCAATAAATTTATTTTTTCTATGGTACGACCCCAAGCTTCTCTAACTCCTGAAATGTGCCTCATCGGTCGTTTTTTTTAGAAGCAGCGAACTGGAAGCCTCGATTGCTCGGACTATCTGAAGCTAAATCATTCTTCGCATCCTTGAAATGAGTCAGGAGGGTAGGGAGAGGCAGGAGTGTTTATTGTTTCATTTAAAGGAATTATGCAGAGGGCAGCCAAAGTTATGCAACACTGACCCGGTTTATTATAGCCAAAGAAGATCAATTATCACCAGGGGACCGTGTAATAGGGCTGGATTTACCAAGCCCAGTCTGGACAAGTGTGATTGTTCCAAACTTATCCCCACAAACTGAAACACAAAGTGATAGGTCCCTCCCATTCCATTCCATAATCTAGGCTGACACAACAGCGCAGTACCGAGAGGATGCGTCATGTCTGAGGTCTCTCTTTTTTTTTGAGGTAATGTTAAGCCCAGGCCTCCTCTGCCCTCTCAGCTGAAAGGTCCTGTGGCACTATTCAAAGAGCTGCAGTGATGCCCCACCCCACTCCTGGCCTCCCTGATGACCTCATCAACATTTACCCCTCAACCAATACCATGGAGAATGGACCGGTCTGGTCACCTGTTGTGGGATCTTGATGTGTGCAAACGAGTCGCTGCATTTGCCAAAAAAAAACAGCGGCTATTCTGTAAAAACATGTTGCTGTTTTGTGAAGTTCTCTGCAATGTCACAAAGGCGCAATATAAATGTAAGTAGTCAACATGTAACCTCAGCTCTTCACTGAGGGTGGTGAACCTTTGGGATTCTCTACCCCAGAGGACTGTGGATGCTCAATCATTGAGTATTTTCGAGGCTAAGAGCAATGGGTTTTTGCAGACTAGTGAGTCAACGGATAAGGGGAAAGGGAAGGAAAGGAGATTGGAGGTAGATGGTCAGTCATAATCTTATTCAACGGTGCAGCATGCTGAAGGGGTTGTATGGCCTACTCCTGCCCCCATACCTCATGTACTTATTGTAATGTACTGACGGCAACATGCACAATTATCACGATTATTCCAGAAAGAGTGAATGTATCTGCTTGGCTCACAGGAAATTCAGGTTCTACCTAGCTTGAGCAGCGAGTACTGCAACAATTGTAGCGGCTGCACTCTTGGCCTCTGGGCTTTGCTTCACAGGTGAGAGACGTGGGGACGACTTTGGCAGAGCTTCTAAGGGATTTTCCAAAATTTTCCTGGGCAAAGATGAGAAAGAGAGAGCAAGTACACAAGTGCACAAGGGAGACAGAGAGAGAAAGAGAGAGAGAGAGACAGAGCGAGACAGACAGACAGAGAGGGAGGGAGGGGGTGCGCATAACAGAGAGACAGCACGACAGAGAGAACGAGAGCGCTACAGAGAGAGAGAGAGAGAGAGCGCGCAAGGGAGAGAGAGATCAAGAGAGACAGCGACTTAGAGGGAAACAGTGTACTACAGAAGCATATTTAAAACTACATTTACAAAATGTACCACGTTACTTTCAGAAGAAACTTAAATCATAGAATTATACAACACAGGAGGCGGCTATTTGGCCCTCTGTGTCTGTGTTGACTCTTCGAGAGAGTTATCCAATTGGCCCAACTCCCCCGCTCTTTCCCCATAATCCTACAAATTTCTTCTTTTCAAGTATGTATCTAACTTATTTTGGAAAGTGAGTTATTGAATCTGCTTCCACCACCCTTTCAGGCGGTGCATTCCAGATCACAGCTTGCTGAATAAAACAAATTCTCCTCTCTTTGCCAATCATTTTAATCTGCGTCCTCTGGTCACTGCGCCTTCTGCCAGTGAAAACAGTTTCTCCTCACGTACTCTATCTAAACCCTTCCCGATCTTGAATACCTCTCTCAAATCTCCCCTTCCCCCTTTTCCCATCTAAAAAAGAGGAGGACAATTTCAGTTTCTCTAGTCTCTCCGTGTAGCTGTAAGTCCTGCACCCCCATGAGCCGGGACTGTGCGCGCCCTCGATCTCTGTACCTTTTCGAGACGCTTGGAGCACAGGCGGTGGGATCTGCAGCTCTGACAGAGGGCGAGGCTGGTGGTGCAGTAGCCAGCGCTGGAATTTCACAAGTCTGTACCGCCGCTGGCTGCTCCCCAGCGCCTAATGGACAAGGATTAACTCCAGTAGCACGAGGTGGAGAATCTGACGACACCGAAGACACCTTTGGAATCGCCTCTTCTGTGACTTGGACAAATCTTTACACACAAAATACAACAGGATGAAAAAAAAACTGAATGCGCGCACTTCAACGAGCCAATGAGATTAGTCTTACCCTGGCTCGGGGAGAGTCCGTTTTTCTCGTCTTGTAAAATGGGCAGAGAGAGAAACTTCAAAGGCTTCATTCCAAAAAAAAAAACAATTAACTTGCATTTGCAACTGATCCTCCTCCCTCTGTCAGAGACGTGCGTGTGGGGCTACACAGCATCAAATACCGCTTCAGGTTTCTGCTGTCTTATTGGGGATAAATCTGCTGAATTTACAAAGCATCACAGATATACAAAATGGGGGATAGTGACTTGCAGGACCAGGTTAGTCTTCTGAAGAGAGGCAGTTCCCAGCTGGCTCAAGCCCAGAGTCACGGGCTCGAATCCCACGTTGGGTGATGACTTTTTAAAAAAATTTGACGTTATTCATTTATTATTTTTATTTTATGCTGTTTATTTATTTATTATTTATTTACTGAAGAATACCCATTCGTGGAAAATGAAATAAATCCTTTTGGTAGCATCTGCAAAAAAATCCTATTAAAGAAGTAATAGCCCAATTTATTTCTGATAAGAATTTGAATAATAATGACTGATAAACGAACAGGACATTTTGGGGAACGGTCAATCCTAACACGATTCTGTTTGAATTTACTCCCGAATTCCAGGTTTGATTTTGCATTTCAAAACTGAATTGAGGTTGTCTCTCTCTAGTTACAAATGGTAAAGTTACAGGTTTGGAGTTTTTCCAACTGATCTGCACATCTGCAGGAAGTGCTCCCCCTAGTGTTGTGACACAAATAAACAGCCTTCCAAAAACACACCATCCAATTTAGGCTGATAAGTACGGTGGTTGATGGATACTCTCTCGGGTGGACCTAAAAGATCCCACTGCATTGTTTTGCAGTACAGGAGAGTTCTTCCCCTCCCCCGGGGCAGAATAATATGGGGGGAGGGGAGGGGGGTAAAGGACGGCAGACCATTGGAGCTGCTGGCCAATCCGATCGACTAGCAGCACCCTCAGTCCCGGTGGCGCCAGGAGGGCGTCAGTGGCAGCTGCTGGGACTGCAGGCAAGGACCGGAGTCCAAGGCCCAGGATCCCCAGAGCAGTCATGATCCCCAGTCATGAGGACTCGAAACGTCAACTGTGCTCTTCTCCGCCGTTGCTGCCAGACCTGCTGAGTTTTTCCCAGGTATTTCTGTTCCCCAGAGCAGGTATGTGTAGGGTCTTGGCCCGAGGGGGTTAGGGAGAGGGCAATGGGGGTGCAGGGGGTGGGTTTAAGGGAGGGAGTGGGTAGGAAGGAAGGGATTGTTCAGTCTAAGGGTGGCTGCCCCACGATTGGCAAAAGACAGCCCCCGAAAAGCGACCACAACCCCTTCCCGCCCGTTAACCATTTCATGTTCAAAAAATTTTAAAAACGGGCTTCCCGCTCCAGCCCTGCTGTCCATGCCAAACGTTTTATGGCAACGGCAGCTTATTATTAGGGTCACTAGCCTTGCTAATAAGCCTAATTGACCCTTAAGTGTTGTTTTAAATATGGCGGATGGGCCGCCAATTTCGGTGCCTGCCTACTCCCGTTCTATCGGACTGAGCTCAAGGGTGGGTGGGAAGGTGGTGGAATGCTCACCCACCCACCCTGCGCAGGGAACACACCCGCTGCGGGCATGTAAAATTCATGCCCCTGGTGTCCTGGTCAATTTTTACCCCACAATCAAAACTGGAGTCAATGGCAATCGGGGAAAACTCTTCACTGCTTGGAGTCATACCTAGCACAAAGGAAGGTTGTTGTGATTGTTGGAGGTCAATCATCTCAGCTCCAGGGCACCACTGCAGGAGTCCCTCAGGATAGTGTCCTCGGCCCAACCATCTTCAGCTGCTTCATCAATGACCTTCCTTCCATCATCAGGTCAGAAGTGGGGATGTTCACTGATGGCTGCACAATGTTCAGCACCGTTTACGGCTCCTTAGACACTGAAGCAGCCCATGTCCAAATGGAGCAAGACCTGGACAATATCCAGTTTGGGCTGACAAGTGGCAAGTAACATTCACGCCACATAACTGCCAGGCAATGACCATCTCCAACAAGTGAGAATCTAACCATCGCCCCAAGACATTCAATGGCATTACCATCACTGAATCACCCACTATCAACATCCTGAGGGGTTACCGTTAACCAGAAACTGAACTGGACCAGCCATATAAGTACCATGGCAGAGGTCAGAGACTGGGAATTCTACGGAGAGGAACTCACCCCGATTCCCCAAAGCCTGTCCACCATCTACAAGGCACAAGTCAGGAGTGTGATGGAATGCTCTCCACTTGCCTGGATGAGTGCAGCTCCAACAACACTCAAGAAGCTCGACACCATCCAGGACAAAGCAGCCCACTTGATTGGCACCCCATCCACAAACATTCACTCCCTCCACCACCGACGCACAGTGGCAGCAGTGTGTACCATCTACAAGATGCACTGCAGGAACTCACCAAGGCTCCTTAGGCAGCGCCTTCTAAACCCATGTTCACTACCATCTAGAAGGACAAGGGCAGCAGACACACGGGAACACCAACACCTGGAAGTTCCCCTCCAAGTCATACACCATCCTGACTTGGAAATATATCGCCGTTCCTTCACTGTCGCTGGGTCAAAATCCTGGAACTCCCTCACTAACAGCACTGTGGGTGTACCTACACCACATGGGCTGCAGCGGTTCAAGAAGGCAGCTCACCACCACCTTCTCAAGGGCAATTAGGGATGGGCAATAAATGCTGGCCCAGCCAGCGACGTCCACATCCCATGAATGAATATATTTTTTAAAATTACAAAAACAGATTATCTCTGCTCATTATCACATAGCTGTTTGTGGGAGCTTAGTGCACGCAAAAATTGGCTTTCCTACATTACACTTCTAAAGTGTTTCATTGGCCGTAAAATGCTTGGGACATCCGGTTGTGGTGAAACACACTGTATAAAATGCAAGCCTTTTTTCCCCCCTTCGTCGCAGAGATATTATAGTTCAGGCTGGCAACAATGCAGCACTTCGTAAGGTCACCCGATTGTACACTGAACAAGACAAGGCCATTCCCGTTCCCCCCCGCCCCCAAGATCTTCTTTTTCAACAGGGAATACATGATCATTTGAGCGAAGATCAGTTGCACCCCGGCAAGCACTCATTTTAAAAAGTCAGTGTTCGATAACAAAACGCAAGTGTGACAGCGGACAGGTAACGGAAAACTCTACCTAGCTGTACTGATGTTTACAGTAGAAATAGTGGCAACATGGGCTTTGGCCTTTGGATCACACTTGATCGGGGGTGGATGTGGGGCACACTTGGGTAAGGCACCCAGAGGATTGTTCAGGTATATCTTTCTGAAGAGGAGGAAGAAAAACAGGTAAGGAACAGGTGGAGACAAAAAAAGACCAATTTGCCTTGAGACACAAACATGTCAGAGCAGTTTGAAACAAAGAGTTTGAGCGCCATATGTATTTTAGGATACTGCAGAGGGGACTTTGTTTCCACTGGCTCTACCTACACAATCTGGGCATCATCAGCAGAACCAGAGCAAACGATCAGGGAACTTACAACACCCCAAACCACTTAACACTCTTGTTTTCCACACTTGATCTTTTAATACCCTTTAAAATGTAATTGGCCTATCGTATTCCCTGCCCCCAAAACTGCCCCCATTACCCCCACCCCACCCCCCCAAGTTGAAATCGAGAGCGCCTGCCAATTATGTTGGCAAAAGAAGGCCCCTCGGATTCCATTCACTTTCTTAGTCACACAGGCGCTAGTTTTAAAAGTTTCACTCAGGTCAGAAAGCAGTGAATTTACTATGAAACCGAACCGGTGTTCACCAATGGGGCAATGAAATACTCCAGCGTCGTCTTAAATCATTTACAGTGATTTTAAAATCAGGTTACCCACAGGTGGAGAACCGGGCACCCTCTTTAAAAATGCTTAATTTTGACAATAATCCCATCTTCGGCTGTATTAATAAAACTGCGCCAGGTTTATTACTGTTAAACACATCAAGGAATTGCCTCTGAATGAAAAATAAAACGGATCACGTTCTGTTACATGGCCCGATTTCGCTGGTTCATCGAAGACCTGTGGTTATGCAAATGAATTTTAAGCAGAAAGTTGAAGCCTAACTCACCCAACACAATTTCAAGTGCACCTTGGGTGCAATTGCCCCCGCCCCCGATTATGTCCAAAGTGGAAGCATTACCCCTTGGCTACTTTTTAAAAAGCATGGCAAAATCACAAGTTTTGATGAGGAGGGTGGGGTGGGGGGCTGATTGTTTTTTTGTACCGAAGAGGAGGTGGTGGTGAGAGAGAGTATGAGGTGGACAGACTAGCCGGTGCACTGACTGGTTTCTGAACAGCTGCTGGTGAGGTCGTAGAGGCAGGTACAGCTGGAGCGAGCTCACCTCCACACCTAATAGAAGGTAAACAAGCAAGGCAGTCAAGCATTACGACAACAAGAATGATCGAATATAAATTTATTCTTAAAAATCCATTTCAAAAAGGCATTTTGTAAAATTACCCCAAATATCCACGATGACTTCAACTGTACAAAACTGTTGCCTTTAAGCTGAACTCACGGCATCTCTCATCACTGAGAGAGACCCCCATTAAGGGCACTGTATCCAGTTCTGAGCAACCACATCAAATGAAGGATATACTGGCCTGGAAGAGGGAGCAGTGCAGATTCACCAGAATGACAGACCAGTGCTTAAATAGGTTAAAGTATGAGGCCAGGTTGACTTCTGGTTTCTAGGGTATGAAAGATTAAAGGGTGGTCTAAGTGAGTGAGGTGTTTAAGACGGCTAAAAGGAATTGGTGGAGTATTTAGAGAGAAACTATTGCATCTGGTTGGTGGGGTGGGGGTGGAATTCCAGAATAACAGAGGCATAACCTTAAAGTTTGGGCTAGGCCATTCAGAGGTGATTTCAGGAATCTGGATCTCTCTCCCCGGAAAAGTTGTTGAGGCCGGGGGAGGTGTGGGGGGGGTCAATGGAAAATGTCAAAACGGAGATTGATAGATTTGTGTTAACAAGGGTATGAAGGGTTACGGAATCAAGTGGGGTAAATGGGAGTCAAGATAGAAACCAGCCATGATCTAAGTGGATGCAGAACTGGATTGAGGGGCCGAATGGCCTTCTCCTGTTCCTACAAAGTGAACCCCCAAATTCCAAATTTTAAAAAAAGGGCCTGCACATGCGCCAAAATCTCCCCCCCACCCCCCGTAAATTCTGCAGCTTCCCCTATGCTGATTAAGCTGACCAACAGGTAAGAGAAACCGCAGCGCGTGCAGATTTGGTAACTTGCCCACATTCGGCGCAGCGACGGCTGGTTCTGTACCTCTCTGCCGCTGCCAGGGGAGTGAACCCAGCAGCTTCCACTCTGGGGCTGGTGGTCGGCGACGCTTCGGCGAGCGCGGGGACTTCGCAGGTCTGAGTGGTCACCGAGCGCACCGGGCGGGTCACTGCATCGTCACCTCCTCCTCCTCCGAGCGTGCACGTACCTGTCGGGCGCGCGCGCAACGTTGGCGAAGGTTCCTCGTCTTCAAAAGTGCTTTTACATCATGCGGAGAAAAGTTGTCAGTCATTCAGGGGGGGTGAACAAGAGTGGAGGGCGGGGTTGAACAGGGTGATGTACAGCGTTCCTCTTTTCCCATGTTATATACAAAAAATATACTACTGCTGGCATAGATTTAGTAAGGGCAAAAAGCAGAGGAGCATCCAAGGGGAAGGGAGGTAAACACAGGACAGACAAAGGAATAGAAGGATATGCTGGTAGGATGAAATGAAGAGGGGTGGAAGGCAGCTTGTGTGGGGTATAAACACTGGCATAGACCAGATGGGCTGAATGGCCTGTTTCAGTGCTGTAAATTCTAAGTAATTCGATGAAATAATACTGCAATCGCTGTTACCCTTCCTTTTGGCTTCAATGTAAAAACACAGCGATGCCATTTATCTTAATTGCAATCTGGTCACAAATTTCATTTGTTGAGATCTTTGTACAAAATTGTTTTTTCACTGGAAAACACTGAACGCGAAGATTATGCTTATTTCCACATCTGAACTTTCAACCAACACACACTTAATGTTAAACTGCATTCAAGCGACCACTTTGTAGAATCACAGATCGGCTACAGCGCAGAAGGAGACCATTCAGCCCATTGTGTCTGTACCGGCTCTTTGAGAAGAGCTATGAAATTCCTCCCACTCCCATTGCTCTTTCCACCAAAGCCAGGCAACTTTTTCCCCCTTCTTCAAGTATTTATCTCGATTCCCATTTGAAAAAAGGACTAAACTCAGCAAAACAGAAGTTAAGAGAGCAAAAGGAAAGCAACATACGCAAGCCACTCTGTGACTAAATGACGACTTATTCCAGATCTATTTCAGCTACAGCGCAAAAAACATTGGGCGAGTTGACCACGAATCAGCTCAGGAGAGAGTGACGCTAGTGCAAATTGTTAGAATGTGGCACAGTACCATGTGGAACACACACTGGTGTCAACGCCAAGACTTAGTTTGTGTTTTAAATAGAACGGCTTAATTATTATTATTTTTTTTAATGGGGGCTGTCGTCTACACTGCGTGTTTGAAATTGGGCACCAAAATGAAACTTGCTGTCACCAGGCTTTGCCGCCCAGCTCTAGGCTCGACTGGCATGAGCCACCTTCAGCGAAGGTATCGGGGACCGATGTCAATGACATGTCACCTCTCTCAACAGATGTAAAAAGAAAAAAGGTTACAGATTTCTTTAGATGTGTTGTATAAGCACAGGTTGAACTCATCGTGAAAGGTTGGACAGTCCCGGATCTCTTTTCTCACGTGAAGAGAGAAGGCTGGGAGGGGGCCCTCATAAAGCTCTTTAAAATTGTGATGGGGGTTTGATCAGGTAGACCTAGAGGAGGTGCTTCCAAATGCGGACGGGACCAGGACTACGGCCAGAAATAAGACAGGTCATTAATAAATCCAACGCGGAATTCAGGAGAAACCAGGGAGTGGGTGGAAAGTGGAACTCACTACCACAGGGAGTAGTGAAGCGAATGGCATAGGTGGATTTAAGAGGAAGCTGGACAAACATGAGGGAGAATGGAATTGAAGGATATGTTGGTGGGGTTAGATGAAGAAAAGCGGGAGGAGACTCGTATGGAGCATAAACAGCAGGATAGACCTGTTGGGCTGAATGGCCGGTACTGTAAATACTTGGTAATATCAGGACAGTTTTGTCGTCCTTCTCCAACTTCTTGTAAAACATCTCAGCTATTAAAAGTGCCAGCAACAGCTCAGCTTGTAGACTCCTGCCAAGTCATAAGATTGAGGGCTCAAGTCCCACTCCAGAAATGTAAGCACATAATCTAGGCTGACACTCTCGTGCAGAACTGAGGGAGTGCTGCATTGCTGGAGGAGCTGTCTTTTGGATGAGTTGTTAAGTCAAGGCCCCTTTTGCCCTCTTGGGTGGATGTAAAAGAATCCACAGCCGTTAGTTCAAAGAAAAGCAGAGGTGTTGTCGCTGGTAACCTGATGTAATATTTATTCCCCCCCAGCGCCGCCCCAAACCAACATCACTAAAATAGATTATCTGGTCATTATCACATTGCTGGTTGTAGAATTTGCTGGATGAAAATTGGCTATCCCGTTTCCGATGTTACAACAGTGAATACACTTCCAAAGTACTTAATTGGCTGTAAAGCACTTTGTAAAGTCATGGGGTTGTGAATGGCTCTATATAAATTCAAGTCTTACTTTCTTAGCTACCCAAGTAGCCTTAAAGAGCAGGAACTGTATATTATATACAGAGAAATGGGGGCTTAGGGACAATTAGCTTGAGGTTTACAAAACAATGAAGAGGACAAGTTTCCAGACAGCAGTAGGGCTATGGTGAGAGTTGGCTCTGCAGTAAAGACAGGACTAGATGCCAGGGTGGGGTGTTACAATCAAACAGTATAGAAGGAGAGTTGACGTTGCAATCACTGTGGTCAGCCTTGTCCTTGCACTGGGTCATGACCTTCTGGGCATCCATACCTTCTGCTACACTGAAAACTGTGAGTCAGACAACGGCCACCGTCACCTCTGGAGGCTGACTGTTTGGAAGGGCACTGGAAGAGGCGAGGAGAGACGGAAAGCTCAGCCAGCCTAGAACGGGGCCCAGGGAAAACAGAAACCAGTGAATCACGCCCCTGCTCAGCCCACTGTTTCCCTCTGCAGAGACGGCCACGTCAGAGTGGGGGTCCTGAGCCACACGAGCTGATGGTTAACACAGAGCTAGTCAGCATGGCGCAAAGCATCTTCTCACGAGACAGAAGGCTGCCAACATACAGGTGACCACTGTCCCATTGTACTCGAGCTTTGGAAGAGCTGCCAATTGGTCTCACTCCCCCCATAGCCCTCGAACTTTCTCCCCTTCAAATATTTATCCAACTACCTTTGAAAAGTTACTACTAAATCTGCTTCCACTACCCTTTCAGGCAGCGCATTCTAGGTCATTACTTGCTGCATTTATATTAAAAAAAAACTCATCTCGCCCCTGGTTTCTTGCCAATGACCCTGAAGCTGTGTCCATACTGAATCAAAAGAACTGGTGAGGTCTGGGAGATCTGCAGGTTGAGCTGTATTCAATGTGTGTAAAGAGTTAATCCAGTGTTGGGGTTTACTGGTTAGACGCTAGGACTGTGCAGCTAACTAGGCATCAACAAACATGGTCTGGTCAAAAATAAATGAAACCCGTCCATCTCTGGGAGAATTCAGGTGGTGTGTGTGGCTAGACCCCACTACGGAAGCTGTATTTGGAGAAATAATAGCAGATCCACCCACTGTTATATTTTGTACTTCAATCAATCACTTACTTACAAAACTTAAACTCTTTGCCCTTAAACTTAAAAGGTCAACGTCAATTTATTCCAAAGAGAAAGCAAGTGTTGTGTAACCGTTATACCAGGAGGTAACTCTTCAATCTCCCATCTGTAACGGATGGATTGACATTTCTGCTTTGAGTGCGTGCTCTGGCTCAGTGGGTAGCTCTCTCACCTCTCAGTCAGAGCGTCATGGGTTCAAGTCCCGCTCCAGAGAGTTAAGCACTAAATCCAGACTGGTACCTCCTGTACCGTTAACCCGAGACCCCCCCCGTCTGCCGTTAACCCGAGACCCCCCGTCTGCCGCTAATCCGAGACCCCTCGTCTGCCGCTAATCCGAGAGAGACCCCCCACCGTCTGCCGTTAACCCGAGAACCCCCCCGTCTGCCGTTAGTCCGAGACCCTCCGTCTGCCGTTGACCCGAGACCCCCCCGTCTGCCGTTGACCCGAGACCCCCCCCCGTCTGCCGTTAACCCGAGACCCCCCCGTCTGCCGTTAACCCGAGACCCCCCCGTCTGCCGTTAACCCGAGACCCCCCCGTCTGCCGTTAACCCGAGACCCACCCGTCTGCCGTTAACCCGAGACCCCCCCCCCGTCTGCCGTTAACCCGAGACCCCCCCCACCATCTGCCGCTAACCCGAGACCCTCCCCCATCTGCCCTCCCAGGTGGATGCAAAAGACCCCATGGTGCAATTTTGGTAAAGAGCAGGGGGATTTTCCCCAGTGTCCTGACTATCTCTCAATTAACCCCTAAAAACAGGTTAGGTTAGGGAGCGATTTGGTTGAAGTTTTCACGATATTAAGGGGAAAGGGTGGATAGAGAGCAGCTCTTTCTGCTCTTTGGGGAGACTAGGACTAAGGGACATCATTGAAAAATTAAACCTTTTCAGGAGCGAAATTAGAAGACAAATCTACACACAAAAGGGTGGGGTAGATGTTTGGAACTCTCTCCTGTGAACAGTAATTGATGCTAGATGAATTCTTAATGTTAAATCGGAGATTGATAGATGCTCGTTGGCCAAAGGTATTAAGGGATGTGGGACGAAGGTGGGTATTTGGAGTTGTATATAAGGTGTATACAGAACTGTCGTTGATCACATTAATTGCCAGAACCAGGCCTCATCCTGTATACCCACATTTGTCAAATATTCCTAAGTACCTCTGGCCAACAAAAATCTATCAACCTCTTTCTAGGATCCTAGATTATCTGGTCAATATCATGTTGTTTGTGGGAGCTTGCTGTGCGCAAACTGGCTGCCTCGTTTCCTACATTACAACAGTGACTACATTTCAAAAGTGCTCGATTGGCTGTAAAGTGCTCTGGAACGTCCTGAGATCCTGAAAGGCGTTATAGCAATGCATTCATTTCCTCCTCTACTTGGAGGTGGAGCGTTGATTCTGATCAGAAACTTCAGCTTTGCTACTGAATGTCGTCCGTAGGTGGCGATGTTGCCCAGCCCTTGTTCCATCAATGCGCGCAGACCAGGTTAAACCAGGCAAACAAGGATGTGGTGTCTCGTGATAGCTCAGAGGTACACCAGATGTAATGAAGGCTTCCATGGGGAACAAATGCAAAGCGAGTGGCGAATTCCCTACCAGTCCTGGCCAATATTTATCCCTCGACCAAAAACCCACTTCTAAAGCAAGATTAACAGCCCGTCATCATTTGCCTGCTCGTGGGAACCTACAATGTGCAAATTGGCTGCCCGGTTCCCTACCACAGTGAACACACTTCGGAAAGTACTCCACTGGCCGTGAAGCACTCTGGGACATCCTGAGGTCATGAAAGGCGTTACATGAATGCAAGCTGGCTTGGAGCAGCAGGGTCTGGACGCAGTGTCACCAGTTGGTGTTCACATTAAAAAAAAACATTCACGTGAGACCTGAGGTGAAAACCGTTCGACTATTTGTGAATGGTTTTTGGAAACATGTCCCTCTGCCCGACACCACTGATAAACGCAGGTTTATGAATTATCTTTCCCCATTCGCTACATTCAGCCGCTGGTAATATTTTATTCCCCGCCTGATGTCCCAGGGTGGTTAGTGCCTGTACATTCAACATAACAGTGACGTGTTACAGTGAAAGCACACGTGATTGGTGTTCTGTCAGCTTTTACCTGTACCTTACTTCGCCATTTTCTGTCCCCTTGTCCCTGGAGATAACGGATAAACGGGGAAAATAAAAACATTTTTTTTTTTAAACAAACGCTTCAGATAGCATCGCGTCTCTGTTTATAACCGCCTGTGGGGAGATCCAGAATCTCTCTCTCAGCTTAGTGTGTACAGTACAGAGATAAATGCAGAGCTGCAGACTGCTGGCAAAGTTCCTAAACAGGTAAATCCAGAAATGCTAAATCCAGAAACGCTAGGGGGCATTAACTCTTTAATAATCATCAGCTCGTTAAATTGATAGTGTCAATGATATTTTTGTTTTGAAAAAGAATGAATCCAGCCACCCGTTGAAACAATCACCGATCTCATCACTGATAAAAGGTAGTGTGTGTACACACCAAACACAAACTGCATCAGTAACACTACACCTTCCAGACTTTTAAAAATAATATTTGTTCATGGGGCTTGAGCATTGTGAGGCATTAATTGCCCATCCCTAAGTGCCCTTGAGCAGGTGTGCCCTTGAGCAGGTGATGAACTGCTTACAACTGAGCAGCGCCATTTCAGAGGGCAGTTAAGAGTCAGGTGCATTCCGGAGTCCCACTCTGGCCAGGCTGGGTAAGGGACATTAGTGAGCCAGGTGGATTTTTACATTAACCCAGTAGGTTCAGGGTTCAATATTGAGACTAGCATTTTATTCCAGATTTAATTAAACTAATGGAATTTAAATTGCCCCCGCTGCCTTGGCGGGATTTGAACTCTCATTAGTCCAGGCCTCTGGATTACTAGCCCAATAACATTACCGCTCTGCTACCATCACCGACATTTAGCAGCATTCACCTTTTACCGCAAATTCTGCAAACTGCAGAAATCTGGATATTACTTTAGAACAACAGCACTTCTTTAAAAATGAAAACACACAGAATTAAATATGCTTGAACAGAACAGCTTCACAATTCTCGCACCTCCCAGTCACAAAGGTGTAGGCTGAAGTCCTACTCCAAGGATAAAAAACAAAAAACTGCGGATGCTGGAAATCCAGAACAAAAACAGAAACAGAAATACCTGGAAAAACTCAGCAGGTCTGGCAGCATCGGCGGAGAAGAGCACAGTTGACGTTTTGAGTCCTCATGACCCTTCAACAGAACCAAGAAGTTCTCTTAGTTCTGTTGAAGGGTCATGAGGATTCGAAACGTCAACTGTGCTCTTCTCCGCCGATGCTGCCAGACCTGCTGAGTTTTTCCAGGTATTTCTGTTTCTCTTTTTGTCCTACTCCAAGGACTTGAGCACAAGGTCCAGGTTGGCGCCTTCATTGAAGGAGTGCTGCACTGTCAGGTGTGCTGGGGTAAGGAGGTGATGTCGGCTGTGTCCTGTCACCTCTCCAAGTTACATGCCTGCGTTACATGGTTAGGTTAAACCCGTCCGTGGTGGATCCCCTGGGTAGTCATGAGGTGATCTCAAACTACCCAACAGTATCTGATGCAGAATGAGGGCAATAGCTGCTCCATTTAGAATACCATTTCTCCTATTGGGGCTTCTGGTTTTAGCTTCAGGGGCTATTACTACAGAGACGGGGTGAAGTTTGGTACTTCACCCAAGGTTTCATCCTTGGGAAGTTCGAGAATTAAGGTCCTGCTTTCAGTCAAAAGACTGTTGGTAAGAAGATGCTGTTCGGGTGAGATGTAGAGAAGCAGGAGGTATGTGTGGAGCCAAAACCACCTTGAACCAGTTGTGCGGAATGGCCTGTTCATGTGCTAGAAACTCCATGTAATAAACTATTAGAAAATTTTAAGCTTACTTTATGGAACAACATGCACAGGATCCCAAAACCAGAGCGTCACACAGTCAATAAAAATGAAGACTTAATTAATAGTTAAAGCACGTTTATTAAAATACAATCTCAACTCCAACCAGCAAATATATAAGAGTATCTATAAAGTATAATACAAATATATTACAGGCTGAAATGCAAACTTGGGGGGCATCGGAGGATTTTCACGGCAGTTTGAAGCTTTCAATGGGATGTCACATCTCCATTTGACGATGGATCCGTTGGCATAACTTTTTTTCAAAAGATAAAACACAGCCATTTTCACACTTCCCTCCACAAAAGGTTCAAAATGAACTTGCCGCCCACCCAACTCTGACATGACCACCCACGGGTTTAGTCCCTAAGAATCCAGGGACCGCTTCAATCTCATCTGAGTGGGGCTGCGCAGAACCTTTTGCTTCAATGGAAGGGTGCATCGGGCGGAAGCAGAACTCGCTTCACGAGCGAGAATTTATCTTGACGGGGAGTGAGAGAGGGGGGGGGAAAAATAAAACCCATGCGCAAATCTGACCTGTGCCACAACTCTTTCGTTCAAAAGAAAGCGGAGAACATCAAACCTTTCATTGGTTCAAACGCACTTATCCCCAAGTCGCCCACGCCTCTCCAAATTGCTACACAAAAAAAAAAATGCCTCGGGATGCTTACGGCGCCGCATAAATGCAACTTATTGCAGGTTTACAGAAGCAGCCAAATAAAGATGCCAACAATCCATTTCTAAAATCTACGACGCTGTTGATTCAACTGCTTTTCTTTTTAAAAAACACAGGTGGAATTTTAAGAGGAGAAAGAATAACAGAGCAGCTAGACTACTATCTCAGAAACAGAAGCCAAATACAAGTAAAGGGATATCTCGAAAAGAAACAAAGTGTAGCCTGCCAAGTAAAAATATGTTCGTAGCTCGGCACCTCTTCGGGAAGTTAATTTACATTAAGAACACGAGCAGAGACGCCATGGTGCCAGTCACGCAGTTGTGCATATTTGGGGCTGTATCTTATAGTAGTGACCTTTGGCCTATGGGGGGGAGAAAGAGTGACAGACAGACAGAGAGGGAGAGAGGGAGAGAGAGAGTGAGAGATGAAAAGGAAGTGTCATTAGAACATGCGCAGGTGCATCACTCACTCGCAGAATAGCATTCGAGCTTGAATAAGGGAAATTCCCTCAAGACATTGGGAACTTGTGCATTAATCGGATCGGGTGCTCAGAGTAGCATGGATAAGAATGCTGCCCTCATGGCTAGTGTTCAACACCAAGACGGGGGGGATTACACAAACTAGGGTCGTATTCTTTGGAATTCGGCAGGTTATAAAGGGTGATTGATCGAAGTTAACAAGACAACAAGAGAAACGACTTCCACTGGCTGGGGAATCTCCTGGCGGCAGGGTTGGAGGCAGGGTGGGCGTGTGATTAGGTGGCAAGGTGGCAAACCAGAACCCCGTCACCTTCCCGCCTCTGCCAGAATTATGTTCTGGGTGGGAAGGCCACCCAATGGAGGCCCTTAAGTGGCCAATTGACGCCATCCTTTGATCAAAAGCAATCAGTGCCTGATCGAGGGATTAGACATGGGGAAAGGGGGCCCACTGAGAGGCACTCCGCCTGCCTTTGCTTCCAAATCCCCTGTTTCCCCCAACCCCCGACTTCTCCTCACAGCCCCCGCCCCACAAAACGCACGTCCTCAACCCCCAACATTAGTTCCCTGCAGCCTGGGCTACCTACGCAATCCAGGGACACGGATTGGCCGGCAGCTCTTGCTGGGCGGGGCCTCTGCCCCAGGGCCTTGGTTCCAGTGGGAGGTCCGCTGGTGGCCTTGCCACTGCCTGATTGGCCTGTGACAGGGTCACCGGTGGGCCTCCCTGAAGAGGAGGCACCGGGGGTGGGGGTAGGGGGAGGGTGGGGGAATCTCTCGTCAGCTCTCCAGCTGGCAAGCGAGACCCCCCCAAAGCCTCAACGAGATTCTGCCCTTGGGCTTTGAACGTGGTCTAATGATCGGAGCCAGGCCCTTCAGGACTACTACAAACAAAGGATGGTAGAAATTTGTCATCGTCTTCTGCAAACAGCAACTGATGCGAGATTAAATGTTATAATAGACTCTTGTTAACCAAAGGTATTAAGGGGCTTGGGGCAAAGGTGGGTATACGGAGTTAGGTTGCAGACCAGCCATGATCTCACTGAATGGTGATTCGATGGTCTACACGGCCTCCTCCTGTTCCAATGTGATTCAACATTGGCATCGTGCAGGAATGAGAAAGCTACCCGACTGATGTAACCTCCTATATTTAAAGAGAGAATCAGGGCTATAAGCTTATACGGTTTGGGTTATCATATTCAATTCCGTGCCCATCGACAATTGGCTCTCGCCATGTCTGGTAACAGGAAGAAATGCCCAACTGAAATCTGGGACCTTCACCATCTCTGCTGCACACTGGGCATTTCACTTACCAACCCAGCCATTAGGGTCACTGTGCAGATTTGCTTTTTCTCCCCCAACAGGGTACAAACCCTGGATTTTTACCTATGGCTGCAACTTACACACATATTTGCTTTTAGGTGTGGGCGACACCAATGATGGTCGTGTTCCCATCTCTAGCTGTCCTGAGGCAATCGTGCAGTGTGGGCCCGGAGTCACGTGTAGGCCGCCACCTGGTAGAATTAACAAGTCTTTCCCTTTTCCGGTGCCGGTCCAGATATAACCAAATTTAGTGAATTCAATGTCATACTTGTTCATGGTAGGATTTGAACTCACGACCTCTTGAGTTCCTAGCTGATGTTTCATGCCTAAACGACCACACGGCTTCAGTGTGAAAGCGGCCCACAGCGAGGTGATCAAGACTGCTTCAACATGTCTCCCTACGCTCCCTACTGCCGTGCCAAACATCTGAGTGCCAGTTGTCCACAGAGCGGCACTGTGCAGCAGGACACACCTGGCCGGGGGGCGGGGGGGCCTTCAGTTTTCAATATCATTCACAAATTTGGTCAGGCTAACAGGGAACTGATTCGTTTGAAGGCCTCAACAAGATAATAGCCCCATCGTTCGGTCCAGCTCTACTCTTGATTCTATGGACGATCGCTCAGGGAGTTCTATATTGCTTGGGATCGGCATAAAATAATTACATGCAAAGATCATGCCACCATCATGCAAACTGATCAAAATACAGTCACAGCATGCACAGGTGAGGAAAGACATCGCTTTCCAAGCAGCAACCACCAGATTTGGCAACGCTGTTCAAAAGCAATCATGAAAATGCACAAATTTAGTCAAGGACTGATACAGTACATACTTTCATTGGCACTCCACACACTCCCACCTGCCATCAAGTGGCACTTGCTTAGCAGTAACCTGCTCACTGACGCTCAGTTTGTGTTCCGCCAGGGCCACTCAGCTCCTGACCTCATTACAGCCTTGGGTCAAACATGGACAAGAGAGCTGAACTCCCGAGGTGAGGTGAGAGTGACTGCCCTTGACACCAAGGCAGCATTTGACCGAGTGTGGCATCAAGGAGCCCTAGCAAAACTGAAGTCAATGGGAGTCATGGGAAAGTTCTCCACTGGTTGGAGTCATAACTAGCACAAAGGAAGATTGTTGTGGTGGTTAGAGGTTAATCATCTCAGTTTCATCGCTAAATCCCCCACTATCGACAACCTATAGGTTACCATTGACCAAAACCACCACTGGACTAGCCATATAAATGCTGTGACTACAAGAGCAGGTCAGAGGCTAGGAACCCTGCAGCGAATAACTCACCTCCCGACTCCCCAAAGCCTGTCCACCATCTAAGTCAGGAGTGTGATGGAATACTCTCCACTTGCCTGGATGAGTGCAGCTCCAACAGCACTCAAGAAGCTTGGCGCCATCCAGGACAAAGCAGCCCCGCTTGATTGGCACCCCATCCACAAACATTCACACCCTCCACCACCAATGCACAGTAGCAGCAGTGTGTACCATCTACAAGATGCATTGCAGGAATTCACCAAGGCTACTTAGACAGCACCTTCCAAACCTACGACCACTGCTATCTAGAAGGTCAAGGGCAGCAGATAGCTGGGAACACCACCACCTAAAAGTTCCCCTCCAAGTTATTCACCACCCTGACTTGGAAATATATCGCAGTTGCTTCACTGGGTCAATATCCTGGAACTCCCTTCCTAACAGCGCTGTGGGTGTACCTACACCACAGGGACTGCAGCGGTTCAAGAAGGCAGCTCACCACCACCTTCTGTAGGGCAACTAGGGATGGGCAATAAATGCTGGCCCAGCCAGCGAAGCCCACATCCCGTGAATGAATAAAACAAAACATTTTGCAGCTGTTCTCAACTTTATTCTTTCCGCTTTAAAAAATTGAATCCATGGGATAGGGTCAAAAATGTGCATCGTGTACATTTCAAAAAATCTTTGGGCTTTAGAGCGAAGTTTTTAAACAGATGTGTGGCTGCATGAACCCTAACGGTGGATTTAATTAAAAATCAGCGTGTGAAAACAAGCAACACCCCAGACTTCTGAGATCAGGCTTGCTAGTTCTGGTTGGTAAACCGACGTCACTCGCTCCCATAAGCCATTCAAAGACCAATATTTTGCAGATCGAGCGTTTGGATTCAAATCACGCTCTGCGCACCCAGTGCGGTTTCCTCACCCTCACATATGTGGGCAGCCAGGCCCGGGTGGCACTATCCTGCCAAAGCAGTCACTGGGACAAGGTCGACAGCACAGCTACTGCAGAACCTTGGGTGGTCAACAGAGGGCGCCAACAGTCTGCCACTGAGTCTCGACTAACACAATACCTTCAGCCTTCTGACCGCAATCCTCAGTTTGATATAAAAAAAAATAACCATTTCAAAAAGCAACTGAAGACAGTTGACCATTTAAAATGAAGACAAGAATTCCAAATTGAAGTTCTCAAATGCTTCAAAATGTGATTAAGAACATCTATGCATAAACCGCCACGATGGAACACAACAAGTCACACTTCCTTAAGACACTGCTTTCACGCTGCGACCTTAGCTGAGGTCTCACCCAAATACTGTGGATGTGCGCGTCAATGCAATATGTGCCACCAAGGGTTTGGTATTGGCGTGACTGACGTTACTTCAACCGTCGTTTCGTTTCTTTTTTCATGTTCAACTGTTGCTAAAAACTCTCTGCTTAAACAATTCAGTTTTTTTTTTAAAACCACCCCTCGAACGATCCTTGCGCTGGGGCACAGTCTAGCAGCCAAACACTGCTCGTTGTCCAATTAGCTCCTCCGTTGAAAGAGCGTGGAATGGTTGGTTAGAAGCCAACAAATGCTACTGCACGCACGCAGAGCTTTACCAGCATTCAGTGTAAATGGGACTGCCAGTGGGTACCATTGTAGTTCTATACCCAAGTACAGCTTAAGGAAAAGCAATGAGGCACTTTGCAGCCTTCCAGACTCTACAGTGAGTCCAATCATTTCAGATCATAACCACCACTCTCATTTTCTCGTACCACAAGTGGTCGGTCATAATTATACTTTTGCCATTCTCCACCCATCTTTCGTTCCTTTACTTGTCCCGTTACCACCCACTATTGCCCAGCGCCATCATCATTTTTTTCATTCCTGCCCTTCTCTCTCTCTCTCTCTCGCACGCCCACCTTCCCAGTCTGTGCGCTAGGTTACAAACTGTTAAATCCGGACTCCCAGTTCTGGTGAAAGATCATCGACCCGGAACGCTGACTCTGTTTCCCTCTCCACACATGCTGCCTGATCGGCTGAGTATTTCCAGCACTTTATGCTTTATATCAGATTTTCGGCAGAGACAGTATTTTCTGTTTGCTTCAGCCATTTTATGCTGATTGCATTGGATCAATCTATGTCTATTTGCACTTGGTTATTTAAAAAAAAATTGCTTACTTGGCTCCTTTACAGCAAATCAGGAATTTCATTGCATGTCGACCATCATTCCTGTAACCCACTCGCTCACATAAAACTTATTTTTGTGGAACTTTAACAATAAACAGAAGAATTCGAAAGCTGTCATACCAAGGGAGTCTCAACGCAGTCGTCCGTTTAAAACACAACTATTATTTCAGCATCTTGTTTGTGAACCGCTAGCTTAAAAGTGTGCAACAGGCCAGAAGCACAATACCTAAATTATCTGCATCGGTACAACACCTTTAATGCAGAAATTCCACCTCACCACCCCCACCCGCCACAGCACTTCAAAGAGATGTAATTTTAGAATTGTACACCCAGCTATGGAAGGGCATATTGGGAGCGGAAGACACAGCTGCTAATGTCAGAGTGGAAGGAGCAGGAAACCAGAATAACATGAAGATGAAGCTCAGGTGTTTGAGAAGGTGAAGGTGGTTACTGCAGAGCTGGACCAAGTCAGAGGGAGGGAGGGGCAAGACTATCAAGAGATTGGAAGGCAAAGAGTAAGAATTGAAAGTTAACAAATTAAGTGTGTGACGAATCTTAATCAGCAGCAATTTTGTTCGTGCTCTATTGAACAAAGTGATGAGTTAAATGTCGCCTGCTACACTGTCTGCTGCGCCACCTCCAACGCAACTTTTCCCAGATCTCAGAAGTGCGAGATTCCTAATTCCCCAAGTCTTCTTTTCCTCTCCCAAATTTAGAGGCTTACAAAACTGTAGCCTGCCTTTAATAAGCTTGTTTTCCCTCGTCTGATATCCAAACTATAGGTCTTTGTTTCTCAATAAGAAAAGTCTTAACATGCCCTCAAATCCCAATCCTTTAACACTTGTGCTTCAAGTGCAGACTTCCACACCAAAAACAGGATTACAGATTACAGCCGTACTTACACAATGCACCAACGCCCACCGAATAAAGGCAATCTAGAGCTACAGCCATACTGCAGGCGAGAAGCAGACACCATCACCCTCTCTCAACAGACCCTGGTCGTAGGCCACACTGACTGAGGCCAAAAATGTAGCAACAGCAAAGTTCTGTACAGGAATGTGCTAAACCTTCACTGGTAGCAAACGTTTGCAGCTACGAGAAAACTGCAGCCGATGTTGATGTTTCCGACAAACATCAAGAACATTCCGTTCAAAGCTCAATAAGTTCCCAGAGAGGTCCAACTTTAGTAC